>NC_056749.1:561057220-561179720 GCF_019279795.1 Protopterus annectens
TGTGTTACTTCCCTCATCTTCTCTCACTAGTAGTTCATGCAATTCTGGATCCTGGCTGCCCTATAGCAGCATGCCCAGCCTACAAAATAATGAAAGAAAGAAAACTGGTGATTGCTTCATAGTAGAATTGGTGTATGTAGCACCTTTCAATTTATAGACATTTACAGTTATAGCAGTGGGCTGAAACATTGTTGCAGCAGATCTTTAGAGAGAGGAGCACTTCTTATATACTTAGGGTGCTATTCATAAGTATTATATTCAAATGCAAAGGATGGTATATAGTACAATGCACCTAGCATGCCGTATGCAAGTCACAGAAGTGCAACAACCCCCTTTTGCTGTGATAGGTGTATTCTGCTGCATATGTAGAAGACTCCAAGTATGCAGTATGTATGTAAATGTCCACCCACACATAGTAATGTGATCTACATTACATTTAACAGGTACATATGCTTCACTGCCACAGACAATATGTACCAGGGTCCAGCTCAAGGCTGCATGGATATAAACTTGAAAATCAGGTCCTGATCCTCCTGTCTAAGGTGAATCGCTTTATTGCATGACCAAGCAACACCATCAGAACTTGTTAAAATTCACTATTAACACTATCTTTTATATGATGAACTAAAAGTACTGTAGTCCTTGGTGGTGCAGTTATACCTCCTGTCATAACAGCATTCCCTCATGCCTGCAGCAACAACACAGGTTTAACTTTTGGACTGTGCGCCAAAGGGGTTGTCTGCAGGGTGTAGCTGTGAATCCTTTTACTTCATACCTATCTCAGGGGGTAGAAAGAGGATATGTCTCAGGGGTTCAACCTTCCAAGAGTTGTTGGTGTAAGACCAGGGAACTGTAGGGAGACATTTGCCTACAAGGGAGGGGGGCATGCCTCTCAACTATACCTGATTTTGAAGAACATTCCTGATTTTGCCTCATATCTTGTCCTGTACCTCATAATATTTTTGATTTTATTGTAAATTACTGAGGATTACAGTTAGTCAATAATGTCAGAAATAAGCGTTTCATAATTCTTATTGTTCAAAAAAGGCAAACTGAAAAAAAAATCTGTTGGGCAATTAAGTGAAATGAAGCAGTTTAAAGGTAAGTTTAACAAATTTTTACCACAAAAATAAACAAGTAATTTCCTCATTTAAAATTGTACAAAAGTCACATGACAGTTATTAGAACATTTTCTCCTGTCTTACTTTAATAAATTTCATAAGAAAAGAGCAAAGTTTTCTAACATAAAAAGTAAAGTGGAAGTTTTTTTTTTTTCCTTGAAAGGAACATATCTGCCCAGCAATGGAACAGCATTAGCTGAATGTCGATCCTTGAAAGCCCACAGAGGAGCACACTCTGACGGCAGGAAAGATCTGAAAGACTTTGAACCCAAACCAAAGTTTTATTCAGCTCAACCCAAGTTGACTAATGGCTTGAGTGTGTGGCTGGTGCCTTGAAAGCTTTAGAAACTAGGTGGTAATGTTGCATCTTAAGCATGACATAGTCCATATAGCAAAATTTACTATATCAATTATCAAATGAAGAACATTTAGAGAGTTATAAAATGAGTGAATTTGATATGCGGGTGCAAAAAAAGAGGAGGTAGTATATTGAGACAGGGTGTGGACAGGAATTACCTAGGAGTACTATGCTGGAGAAAGGAGAACAATTTGAAAATACGAGTGAAACAGTGAGGAAGTAGCAGTGTCAGAGAAGGGAAAAGGGGACAAGCAACATCATTTTTTGCCTACCTTACTAATTTTCCTTCCATTTACAGTTCTGTTCTTTATAAGTTATGTCCCCACATGAACAATACTGCTATAGAACTGCTTTTCTTTGGTTCTGTTACTCACATTTATTGCATTATGAACTTGGTATTTTCCCTACTTCTGTTTCCTGAAATTCATGGAAATACCATGCTAAACTGTTGTGTATTGTGTTTTGCAATCACAGTCTGCTGATGCTAGTGACTTCTTATAATACATATTTCAGAAAATACAATATATGCTTATACATAAAACTACATACTGTTATTGCAGTATTCTTCGGTAAATTCTAGCTGATTCTGCTTGTAATTCTATCACATTTTAAAATTATTTTTAAGTAACTGTTGGCATTTTAATACTATTTATGGATATAGCCAGATACATGCTACGTACATAATGACAAACACTTTTGAAGAGTACTTTATTTTGTGCAATTAGGTGTGATAGATGTTTAAATCACATAAAAAGCCCTGACATATTTACCGCATTTTATTAAGTAACAGAATTTCTAAAGTATTTTTTACCAGACTATTTTTTAAATTAAGCATGTCATTTCAAAAGGATTTTTTTTCAGTATTGGAAAGGTTCACTAGCAGGGGCAGAGTGGTTGGGTTATACTTTGAAGAGAAGGGACTACACTCTAGAGGTTTGTGTACATTTCCAAAAAAATAAAAAAATCCTGACTATACCATGAATATGGGTTATCATCGAAGAAACTTTTATGCCAAACCATTCCATCACACACAACACAGCAAAACACCTGAAGTATCTTAAAAAAGACACAGTGATTTTGCATGGAGGTAAGCTTGACTTCACCCTTGTGAACTCCCATACCTTGAAGTATATTAATTTCCAGACTGCACAACACTGGGGAGTAAAGCAAAAATTCCTCACCCCTACTGTTTCTGATCACACCATAAACACTGGCATCAATGAAATGTAATGGGTAATTCCAGTTTCAATAAAACCAAGACTGATGACCTGAAAGGATTGATTTGTGTGTAATTGTGTGTCTATACTCACACATATATGTTATATATACTTACCCAGATTCCCAAAGACTTGCTGTCAGTGTAAGTGGCATACTCCAGTTTAAGCCAGCTTTATAGATGGGCCTTAATCTGGGGTAAGTAACTTACACTGAAAGAGATCTTTTGGAATTGGGGCAATTGTTTTAGTGTAGATCCATTTTTTTCTTCTCTTTCTAGTTTCAGTTTTATTTATAGTCATTTCTACTTTCATCTTGGAGTAGTTCTTCCTGGATCTGAACAATATAAGGCCCAGAGGGACTAACCTAGTCAACAAATAATCAATAAAGCTGCATTAGCTAGGTCAGCATAGACTGACACGACCTGCATGCCACACAACCATGCTGTTTCTTAAACTTTAGGATGATTAGTGCTATGAATCCAGCTTTGCCTTGTATGTTCTTTTTTTTTCTGGTTTCCTTATACTTTTCACCTTCACTTTCATTTTCAGCTTTTAGAATGTCATTGCCTTGGCTCAGTCTGACTCTTCTAGTTCCTTGCTGCAGTATACAAGCTGCTTTCTCCTTTTCTCTCTCTCTCTCTCTCTCTCTCTCTCTCTGTGTCTAGAACCATGCTCACAGATGTCTAGTGTTGTTTAGTCTTAGTGCATAAGCTAATTGGCACTTTTGCCCTTCTCTAATCCCTACTATATGCCTCCTTTGACCCTCCCAGCCAATTCAATTGCCTTCAGTCCTGTACTATAGTCCTACTTCTATTCCTGCCACTATACTCCCCTTGTCTAATACAATGACATGGTCACAGCTATCTAGGGGTGTCCTTCACCCAAGCTCTCTAACCCTACCTTCCCTGGCAAGCATAATGTCTGTAATATTTTCTTTCATTGTGTCCTCCTGTACTCGATGGGTGACTAACACAGTCAAAAAGCTCAGTATTATTTACTTTCCAGACATGGATACATAAAGAGTCAAGCCTGCTTCTCACATGCTGAGGCCCAACATAAGCATGACCTTTTTTGTACCCCAAACATATACTTGATTCCCATCTTTCTCATCAAACCATCAGCTCTTCCCTTACTTACATCTGCGTGAGTACTAAGGAAAGTTCAGCTGTGTAAGCTGTATTCACCATAACAGTAAGATGTTGGAATGATTACGGCTGTGGTAGCCTTACCTATATGGGTTATATTATGCCAAAGATATAACAACCAGCCAGCTTCCAAAGCTTCAAGCCCCCTTCATTCAGCCCAAATTGTAAAGTAGCTCAAGCTAAGATGATTAAAAGACAAACTTGGGTGCAAAGACCTTCAAAGCATTCCTGCCAGCAGACAGAGGGATGCAGAGCCCTGAAAGGACAATGTTAGGAACAAAAAAAAAATGTCCACAACCTGGCATAAAAAACACAGCAAAAAAACAAGTGGAATGGAGAGAGGGAGTGGCTACTGCATCAGTGATCATTCAAACATCTGCTTTTATGGAAAGTACAACTTACACAACTGTATTATGTTCATCACTTTGATCAGTGCTGCAGTAGCCTTAGTTATATGGATAAAGTATCACAGATAGCTACATTTCGAAAGTGGAAGAAGAAGACCCCAGGGGACCCTGTAGAATGGACCCAGCAAAGCTTAATATGGACCTAGGGAAAGAATCAAGCTTATAGTCCTTTGGAAAAGTATATACAGAAGACAGTGTTGATAGTATGGCTGCACAGAAGGATCACTGAAGCTTTGGAAGCTGGTTGGCTGCCATATCCTTGTCAGGATACAGCCAGTATAGCTAAGGTTACTACAGTAGTGATCAATATGGTGAACCTCTAACCTTCAATTCATTTGAGGCACTATATCTGTTCTCTCTCTCTGTCCTCAGTTATTTCACATTTAGTTCTTTGTCTTGCATAAACTGGCACTTTATTCAGTATCTTGCCCCTTCTTTCTTGATATCATATGACCCAGTCCCATTATCCCCTTTTCATTTGCTCTGGTTTTATCTACTCTACTATGTCTACTTGTTTTTCTAGTATGATCCTTCACAGCATACCAAAATTCCCACCAGACTTCCCTGTGATGTTCTCCATGGCATCGCACCATCTTCTGCCCACTCCTCTCATTTCATCCTCTATTTTTTTGTATCTGTGCTAGTTCTTATACATTTATCCTTTTGTAGCTCTCACTCTATCTGATATTGTGACTACCACTGCCAGACCTCTCAACTTTCCCTGTTTTGGAGGAACACATCTATTTTCTGACCTGGTTTATCCCCACATATTATGTAGCTATTTTTGGAAGTCTGTTTGTATTTTCCAGCTTGGGCCGCAGTAGTGGTGCTGCGGTAGCATTGTCACCTCACAGCAAGACGTTGTCACGTTCGACTCTCAGCTAGAGCATCTTCTGTGTGGAGGCATGCATGAATGGGCATGCCTTCGTTGAAAGTTGTGTGTCAGGGCTGGTAACTCAGCATGTAAAAATCCACTACCAAACATTAGCAGACCGGAGTTCCGCTGCGGCGACCCCTAACCGGGATAAGCCGAAAGACACAACAACAACATTTACCCTTTCACACAGTTTTCAGAATCCCCTTCATCATACATAATTTTTGAAGTTGTCCAGTGCACAGAAAAATACACTACATAACCCAGAATCCACAATATCACACACGTACTCAAGTATCTCAACACTGTTATGACTCTGTCATAGTCCATATTGGCTGGGAGCATTACTCTAGCTCCAACACCCTAGCCCAAAGGATCCTAGAATTTATAAACTCAAATGCTATGGAACAACTTGTGACCACTCCCACAAGAGGGGAAAACATACTGGACCTGATCATCACCAACATGGGGACTCTATGCTCCAGACCAGAAGTGTATTCCTCACTGGTAAAATCAGACCATAAATTAATCTCACTGGATATCCACATCCCAACCCCACCCCCTGCCCAGAAAACCACAGTGAAAAACTTCTCTAAAGCAAACTTCACACCACTCAAAACCGAGGTGGAATCCTTCAAAGTCCCTGGGCCTGTGAAAAATATGGCCCAGACCGCAGAATCCTTTATAAACGCATTCTATGAACACCTTCAGGAATGCATGGATCATGCAATCCCAAATAAAACTAAGACCCAATCCCCCAAAGGCAGGTGCCCTGTCTGGTGGACCCCAGCCATAAACAAACTATACAATAGAAGAAGGAAGTTACTACATAATAGAGCAAAATCCCAAAAAGGGAAGGCATCTCTGATCAGTATTAGCAAAAAAACTACGGGCACTCATAAAATCATCTAAGGCAAGCTTCGAGAAAAATTGAACAGGACACTAAAGATAATCACAAAGCTTCTTTAGTTATGTTAGGAACCTGGGTGGGAATTCCCAGATATGCTCAGAATTAGTCCAAAATGACAAAAAATACACTGAATCCAAAGACATTGCCAACATCCTGGCCGACAGGTTCAGCGCAAACCCCACCCCCCTCCCCGCCAAAAGAGCAAATATCTATTCCAGCAGAGTGCTGCCCCCCCTGACATCTCAGATGCTCAGGTAAGAACTGCCCTCTCCAAAGCAAAAAACACAGCATCAATGGGACCAGACGGTGTCCGGGGCTGCGTCCTACATGAACTCCAAGATGAGCTGAACCCAAACATAAAGCTACTGTTCAATCTCAGCCTTACTACAGGATATGTACCCAAAGAGTGGCGTACAGCAACAGTGGTCCCTCTCCACAAAGGTGGTGCCTCAACGGATCCTGGAAACTATCGCCCCATAAGCCTGACTAGCTTGGTCTGCAAAGCTATGGAAAGGATCATCATGGAACTCATAAATAAATATATTGGGAACCTACAGACACTGGATCCTACCCAGTTCGGCTTTGTTAAGAGCAGATCCTGCCTCTTAAACCTGGTCGATTTCTTTGAAACCGTCACCAAGGCCATTGACGAGGAGAAGGTGGTCCACACAGCCTACCTGGACCTCACAAAAGCCTTCGATACAATACCTCACTCGGGCATCATAGATAAGCTATCCAGCTTAAATATAAACCCCTATGTCACTAGATGGGTTGCAAACTGGCTCAAGGACAGAACCCACACAGTTAGAATTGCTGGAGCCATGTCAGACTCCAAACCAGTTACAAGTGGCGTCCCACAAGGCTTAGTCTTGGGACCTCTCTTGTTCAGTATATATTTCTCGGAGGTACAGTCCAACACGGAAGGACTGTGGCTGACCAAGTTCGCAGATGACTGCAAACTGGGTGCCATAATCAACTCTCCAGCTGACACAAGCATCCTCCAAAAGGGTCTCATAAAAACAGACAACTGGTGCCAGAGCCATGGCCTCAAGCTAAATGCCAAAAAGTGTATAGTCATCCCCTTCAGCAAAAATAAAGTGCCCACAAATTACCACATAGGTGAGAATCCATTAAGTACGGAAGAAGTAATTAGGGACCTGGGGACCCAAGTTGATAGCAATCTCTCATTTGACAACCACGTGGCCAAGGTGGTTAGAAAAACATTCTATATAGCCCACCTAATCATGAAGGGATTCACATCTAGATCAGGGGAGGTCATTGTGCCTCTTTACTCATCCCTCATCAGGCCCATAATTGAGTACAATGCCCCTTTTGGGATGTACCTTACCAGACACCTGCAGCAACTAGAAAGACCCCAAAAGTACCTCACCAAGAGGATCAATGGGCTCAAACAGATGCCATATGCTGCACGGTTAAAGAAACTCCTGCTCTACTAGGATGCATACCGCTTGCTTAGAGGCGATCTGTGCCTGACGTATAAAGTCATGTCCAACCCGGAATTAATGGACATGCTGCACCTCAGAAAATCCAAATCTCATCGAGGTATGCGCTCGAGGGACTTGAACCTCAGCACAGAAATAAATAGGACATGCTGGAGGGACAGATTCATAACCCAGAGGCTCCCTTCACTCTGGAATAAAATCCCAGTCCAGGTTAGGCAGAGTCCCTCACTGACTCTCTTCAAGAGGAATCTTGATGAGTGGATGGGAGATCGTAGGTTTACCCTGGGTATCACTTCTATGTCACTGTTAGACAGAGGCACAGTAAACTAAACCTCGAAAAAGGGCATAGTAAAATTCATTTTAATTGGTGGCGAAAGCCAAACACAATCTGGCTAGGGCAGATAGCCTAATATGAACCTATGAACCTATGAAACATACCTTCCTGAACTATATGAAAAGAGACATGGTTGAGCTCACTGAATATGTGCCCTAGACAGGTATGTCCCGAGCCTTAAGCAGCATTCTACCGTCACCCAGAATGATGCCTCAATAGAAACAGAAAATGATTGACTTTAACAATTGGCTTAGTTTCTGGTGTCATTCCAGGGGGATCCAGTACCTGACAGCCTGGGAAGATATGATCAACAAACCACAATGTTTTGCTAGAGATGGCCTGCATCTGCCTCAGTTGGGCTTCGGGCTTCTGGCAAAGGCCCTTGCCCAGTGGCAGCTGGTGACTTCAAATCAAAGGGGGGATGCAGGAGACAACTGAATGGGTGGGGTCAATGGGAATGGGTGTGGCCAACTAGAAAGGGGAGGGGCTATGCTCAAAACCACAAAAACTGTAACTTTAATTAAATACTCTGCCCTGGGTGCCAAACCATCATTATGAGAGTCAAATCAAGACAAAATGAAGTGTAGAAAAAAAAAACATTTCAATCCATTGGCTGCATAACAGCTTACTTAATATCTAGATGGAAACAAAAAGGTTGTGAGGCATGAAAAAAATAAATTACTTTTTAAATACATTACTGGAATGCTAGTCAAAATCAAGTATAAGAAAAACAAGCAGCACTCAACACAAACCACTTCTCCTTGTACTCCAGTTCTAATTATAATTTATATTCAGCTTTATTAAAATACCAAGTAACATGCTGAAAGTAGCAATCTCTGTGATACCCCCACTTGTAAAAATGTTTCTTATCCAAACAAGACCTGCTGCCTGACAACAACTATCTACTTGTTTCATGGGGAAAACATGATCAAAGTAAAAAATGAAAAGCAAACAGAAAACAAGCTCAACATACATTGCTTAAAGGATTACTGCACAGGATATGGACCACACATGATAGATTGGCATTCTGTTTAGTTTGCAGGTAAAGCCTGTAATGAGCTCTTAAAATAATGTAATCCTGTCCTTTATTACAAATACTGTCATATGCATTTCAATACCCAAGGCTTATATGTTATCTAGTTATGTAAGCATTCTCTGCATGGCAACAACAGAAAGGCTTTCAATGTTGGCAATTCTTTAACAGTATGCTTATTAACACTTACTTGCATCTTACAATTTCAGACAAGCTTACCAGATGGTCATTAAATCAGTGCTACTTAAACACACAGCAACAGGCACTTTCTGAATAATAATAAGCATAAATCAACAGTATAAAAATATGACAGAAACCAGAACATTCTGCAAAATCAAGGACAGATGAAAAGCCATTGTAGTACTTGGATGGGGGGATAGTCTGCACATTTACACTGCATAACTGCTCCTTGCCTTGCTTGGACACATCCAGAGTCACTACATGGGGGAGTGGGGTGCAACAAGTATGTCACAATTTGAAATGTCTCTGGCTGACTGCGATGGCCCTGACACATTTGTTATACCTCTCAACCTCAGAGCAAGAAATCTGGACAAAGCCATACATAGAAGTGGGGCAAAGGCCCAAAAATAAGGACAATGTTTAAATATTGCTCTTATAAACTTAGAAAGATAATATAATAGTAGGTCTTGCATTAGTATGAATTTTCTGAAGAGTATGAAATCTGAAGCTGAAATGTCTGTCATTATTTTCTAACTTCAGTCTAATGATTTGCCACTGCTTCTGCTTCTTTCGGCTTTTCCCGGTTAGGGGTCGCCACAGCGGATCACCTGTCCGCTCATGATTGACAATGGAGTTTTACAGTGTGGAGTTACCAGCCCGGAGCCCGACCTTCCACAGAAGGCACACACATGCACGCACTCATGCCTAGGGCCAATTTAGAGTGTCCAATCCACCTACAGCATGTCTTCGGGATGTGGGAGGAAACCAGAGCACCCAGAGGAAACCCACGTGACCACAGGGAGGACATGCAGACTCCGCACAGAAGGCACCCCAGCCAAGGATCGAACCGGAGAACCTCTTGCTGTGAGGTGACAACGCTAACTGCTGCACCACCGTGGCCGCCCCTTTAATTATTTGCCACTAATTTGCCAAAAAAAAAAAAAAACACAATTTTATGAAAAATGGACCAAAAATG
Source organism: Protopterus annectens (assembly GCF_019279795.1). Lineage (NCBI taxonomy): Eukaryota > Metazoa > Chordata > Ceratodontiformes > Protopteridae > Protopterus > Protopterus annectens. Next base: position 561,067,239 of record NC_056749.1, read on the forward strand.
TGATTCAGAAATATGAAATAGCCACACAATACAGCTGGGAACCTGTCAAAGAAGGGACACTTTTTAATATTAGTACTGCTAACTTGAGCAGCTGACAAAATAAAAGAATCTACATGCATTTTCTGAAATAAAAGTAATCTATAACTGATTATTACAGTTATTTATTAATTGTAAACCCTCCATGTTTTCTTCCAAAATTGCCATTTTGCGGAGGGATTATTAGGGGAAGAACAACACTTTGAGCCAAAATCAGGGACAGTTGAGAGGTATGGATATGTCTAATTCTATAAAGCAATTTATTTGCATGTACCTCTCAACCTGTTAATGCAGGAAATCTGGACAAGGCCAAATATATGGGGGAGCATATAAACAGTACTAAAAATTGCTCTTGTATAAACTGAGACAGTTGATCGAATAACAGGTCTTGCTTTAGCATGCATTTTTCCAAAGGTTATGAAGTCTGAACCTCAGTGACTGTCATTATTTAGTGACTTTATGAGGAACAAACCAAAAATAAGAAGCAAAAAATCTATTCATTCTGCAAAAATCTGGACAGTTGAGAGTTATAGTTCAGCCCGGTTGTCTTTGAGTTTGCTGCCCTTCCCCCCTCACAAAATCATGGTTGAATGGAGCTTCCCCCCTACAGCCATTCCAATGAACCATTACTTGGCTATTTCACCCCATTTACCATAAACACTAATGTGCATACTGCTTTACTTCTGCAATGATTTGGACTTCATTTGAAAGTTTTATTTTGCATTTTACAGCACAAACACTAATAGATATCATATCTGCTAAACAAAGCAATGCAGTCTCACAATAAGAAAAGACTTGGCATTAAAACTTCTCTGCCGTTGAAAACTCACAATCACTGAAACAGCATTCAAAGAAAATACATTTTGCCAGTGGCAGATTAACTTTGGGTTTGGGCTGTTTTCAAATCACAGGCCCCTTGCACATGAAACTTACACATGCTCTTTCATACACCTTCCTGATTGTATTAAATTATATTCCTTGTACAATGCAGTACAGTTTTAGAGGGTGTTTTAAATTTATGGTTTTGAAATTTTTCCAGTAAACAATGAAACAAAATGCATGCTCCAGTAATGACAAAACTGCCCAATTCAGAACATTTCCATCATAAAACCCTACTCAAACTTCTACATTCCAGCAGTATCAGTACATATGCACAATCTCTGAAGAAGTAAAAGTCATCTAAATAATTCCACATTAAAGAGATCTGTAACTAATAAAGAGGTTGCTGCTAGCAAACAACTTTGTATTTCATTGTTTCATCTACAAATAAAGTGCCTGTTACCCTTGAGGAATAAATTGCCTATCTTACACTAAAAAAATGATAAGCTAGCAATACTGCAATAGGGAATGGATGGCAAACTGATAACAGGTTCATAGTTACTAGGTATCTTCACCAAAAAGGAGTGCAGCATCCACCCCTTTTGCAACACAGTACAGTATCAGCTATGCATCTGTCTACTGTGGGAGTAGAACCCACAGCCTTCTGCATCAAAAACAAGTATACTACCTGTTGTGCTATTAACAATGCAAGCAGACTCAGCACAATCAGCACTAAACTTTTGCTCCCCTGCAGCTCTCAGCTCCTTGTAATATCTACTCACTCAGCTGTATCTCTGAACTTTGCAGCACAAAGAAATCTGGAAAAAGCCAAAGTTTATTGTGGGGGGGACAAAAGCCCAAAAACCAGGGACACATTTTAAACATTGCTTGTATAATGTTGGAAAGTTGCTAGAATAAAATGCTGTACCACCACCATACATTTCACTGCCATGCCTTAAACCCTGTGCAAAACAGTCAGAGCAACATACCACTATGCCAAATCAGCTGTTTTGTGAAAGAGGAAGATGGAAACTTAAATGGCTACCAATTATTGAATTCAGTTCTCACCATAGCACAGCTGTAAACCTCTTAGCACAAAACAGTTGAACAAAGCCATTAATGGGTGAATACAGTCCCCAAACATTCAGTGAATTCAGTTCTCACCATAGCTCTCAACTTCTTAGCAAAAAACACCTGGACAAAGCCAGTAATGGGGGAATATAGCCCCCAAACATATTCAGTGAATTCATTTCTTACCATAGCTCTCAACCTTCACACAAAACCTGGATGAAGCCAATAATGGGGAATACAGTCCCAAAAATAGGGACAAATTTCAAATATCCATCTTATACACTTAGAAAACTGCTAGAATAAAAGCTTTTGTGTTACCATGCACTTTCTGAAGAATATGAAGTCTGATATTCAAATGCGGGACATTTTTAACATTTGTTAACCAGGAAAGTCTGACTTGGAACAAATGCTAATGTTTAGCAGAGGCCCAGGGAGAAACACTCCAGACAGACACATGTCTTTGTAAGATGGGAGGACACTAGAGGAAACAAAAACAGGGAGGGCAATACAGACTCCACACAGAAGGTAAGGCACCCCAGCCAAGAATCAAACCAGAGAACATGTAGCTGTCAGGCAACAATGCCACCACTGCATGAATGCATTACTGCATTTGCAAGGACACAAAAATACAGAAACCACAGATTTTATGAGGAACAGAACAAGTATGAGGGAAAAATCTGCAGCATTTTTACAAATGGTGGTGGGTAGGGAATTCAGGCTCTTGCCACCTGGGCCCAAGGTACAGGGCTCAAGCCTTATTCTCTACCCACCACCATGTAGCACCTGGGGCATTTCACACACACACACACACACACACACACACACACACACACACACACACACACACACACACACCTCCATAATGGTGGCGATCAGCCAATCCACTCTGCAGCCCAGCTACTAAATCCAACGGCCTGTGCATGGGTCTCCCGTGAGATGTGAGGAGGCTGGAGCCTCCTGCCTGCGGGTGATGCAGTCCAGTGACCTTCTGGTCTGTGTGGTTGTCACCACACAGACCTCTGGGCTGGAAGGGCAGAGTTTCCTGCCTTCCCTATCCGGACTGCCTAAGAGAGCAGTCTGGAGATCAGAAATGAGCATGCATGCATGCATGGCGTTCTAGTCTGCCTAACACATGTGCAGAGTCCGTTTTATTTTTTAATTTCAATTTTATTTTTTTTTATTTCTTTTATTCATTTTACAGGTGGGAGGGCTGCAGTCCTATAGTACGAGCTGCCCCTGCCCTTGCCTCCCCCATAGTGCCTTTTTTGGAAAAGTCACGAGGTCGATACTACCAACATAAAAAGTTCAACAAAACACAAATTAAAGGCCATGCTGCTGAATGCTAGGAGTCTAAACATGAAACTGTACTCATTGCAAGCATTCTTAATGCTGGAAGATGATGACATTTGTGCAGTCACAGAAACCTGGTTCAAAGCTGCAGGCAGGACACCAGCCTTACCTGGTTTCTCATCCTATCATACATTCAGACCGAAAACTGTGGGCAGCAAAGCCAAAGGAGGTTCAATATATATTAAAGACACACACACCTCCAGGGTGGTCAAACAGTATGATGCACAAGAGATACTCCAGGTGCAGTTCACAGCTAACAAGACCCCTATTCAAATCATAGCTAGCTACAGAATCCCAGATTTGACTAAAGATGCCCATTCCACCTATCTGGATCTCTTAAAATCTATCAAGATTCAACCCTTTACCCTGATCCTGGGCGACTTTAACTACCCAGCCATAGATTGGAAAAACTACTCATGCCAGAACACAAATGTCCAGAGATTCCTTGATTTTATCAATGCAAATGCCTTGGAACAGCTAGTCAGTACTCCCACAAGAGGTGATAATATATTGGACTTGGTATTAACCAACATGAGTAACCACTACAGCATCCTTACAGTATCATCCTCTCTGGTAAGATCTGACCATAAAGCAGTCACTCTCAAAGTCACCATCTACCCTGACCCCCTCTAGCTGGGGTAAAACAAAAAAAAACTTCTCCAAAGCTGATTACAACCTCCTGAGGGATGGTATAAACAGCTTCACAGCCCCCTTTCCCTCTGTAGGAACTGGCACCAATGTCCAAATCTATGTAGATGCATGGAATCAGGAATACCAGACAGGACAATATTATCCTCTGCAAGGAAGAGCAAACCCATCTGGTGGACATCTGGAATAAATGAACTTTATAACAAAAGGAAAAAAATTGCTGTCCAGGAACAAGAAGGAGCAGGTCCCCAATTGGAAGCAATCTCTCCTTAGCCTGAACAAGCAAATAAGAGCACTAGTGAAATCCTCTAAAGCCAACTTCGAGTCCAAATAGGCCACATCTACTAGAGACAATCATAAAGCCTTCTTCACATATATCTGCAATCTCAAAGGAAGCACCCAGATCTGTTCAGCACTGGTTTTCAAGGACACCACATACACAACTGCTGTAAATATAGCCAACCTACTATCTGACAGATTCAGCGAAAACTTCACTCCTCTGCCCCCCCCATCAGTAAATCAGGACAACCCCAGTGCCTGTCTCCCTCCCCTTATCGCCAGGGAATAGGTCATCACTGTCCTCTCAAAGGCAAAAAATACAGCCTCCCTGGGTCCTGATAACATCCCAGGATGCATCCTACATGAACTCAGGCATGAACTTGCAGCACCATTAAGCACCCTATTCAACCAAAGCCCGAGTACCGGCTTTGTTCCAGCCAAGTGGAGGAGAGCCACTGTCCTCCCTTTACACAAAGGTGGAGCATCCACCGATCTGGGAAATTATAGACTCATCAGCTTAACTAGCCTGATCTGCAAGCCCATGGAACAGAGTATCATGAGCCTCATTAACAGGGACATTGGAAACCTCCAAACATTCGACCCCACACAGTTTGGCTTTGTTAAGGGGAGGTCATGTCTGTTAAATCTGGTTGACTTCTTTGAGACAGTCACCAAAGCCACGGACGAGGGGAAGACTGTGCACACCCCCTACCATGACCTTACCAAAGCCTTTGACACTATTCCCCACTCGGGCATAACAGATAAACTCTCTCAGCTAGGCATCAATCCATATGTTACCAGATGGGTAGCAAACTGTCTCACTGATGGAACCCACCTAATCAAAATTGGGGAAGCCACCTCAAGCAGTAGAGCCATAACAAGTGGCATACCCCAGAGTTTGGTCTTGTGACCTCTGTTATTTGGTATATACTTTTCTGAGGTGCAGGCCAAAACCAGTGGGCTATGGCTGACCAGGTTTGCAGATGACTGCAAACTGGGCACAGTCATCAATTCCCCAAGTGATGTGGATGTCTTCCAAGAGGGTCTCACCCAAACAAATGACTGGTGCCAGAAACATGGCCTCAATCTGAATGTCAAAAAATACATCATCATCCCCTTTGGGGAGAGTGACATCCCCACATATTATCACATTAATAACAATGTCCTAAGCACCCAATCAATCGTGAGGGACTTGGGCACCCAGGTCCATAGCAACCTGACTTTTGACCATCATGTTGCTTCCATTGTAGAGAAAGCTTTCTACATGTCCTACCTCATAAGTAAGGGTATCTCATCCAGGGACAAGGAGGTCATAACATCCCTGTATTCTTCCCTTATAAGGCCAATTATTGAGTACATCACCCCCCCCCCCCTTCGACATGTACCTCGCAAAGCACATGCAGCAGCTGGAGAGATCACAGAGGTTCCTCACCAGGAGAATCCAGGCCCTTAAACACCTCCCCTACACAGATAGGCTAAAAAGCCCTGTCCCTCTACTCAGTTTCATACAGACTCCTCAAAGGTGACCTCTGTCTGGCATACAAAGCAATCTCAGACCCTGCCTTGATGGGACTGCTGCATATCCACAAGTCAAGCTCCACTTGAGTAACCCACATGCATGACCTCAACCTAGTCTGTGACATCAATAGGACTTGTTGGCGGGACAGATTCATGTCCCAGAGACTCCCCCATCTGTGGACTAGAATCCCTTTCCACGTCAAGCAGAGAACCTCATTATCCCTTTTTAAGTGCAGCCTGTATAACTGGATGGGAAACAGAAAATACACCCCTGGGATTCCACCTGTGTCCCTGATGGACAGGGGCTTTGGGTGCTGACCTGTCTAAACATGGGCTAAACTCTTGGCTAGGCTTATAAAGGCCTCAGGGCTAATAGCCTAGTAACTTCCTATGAAGATACTTTATTTCACTAATGACGTAAAGAAAGAGAGTATATGTCTTACATCTCCTTTTTTTAGAAGCAAAATCAAATAACACTGTGTGGTAGAATTTTGGAAAACAGTTAAAATCTAAAGATTTTACACTGACTCTGATAAACCTGCTTATATTTTTCCATTATTTTTATCACTCTGTTTCTTTAAATGTGTTTCTGAGTAGTATCTTACAGTCCTATGGGAAATAGGAAGAGTTATTTTCTATTTGGTATTCAAATGTTATGCTACTCAGATGTCCAGATTTTTGACTGGCTGTACCTACTTTTCAAGGATCTTTCTTCCTATGTTCAGTGTCTGCATGTTAAGAAGTATGGTCACTGATAACACCATGACTGTTGCTTATTAGTTTGACATACCTTTCAGCTTTAGACATCAGCAAGGCTGCCTTGCCAAACACAATGCAGATTCTGTCAGTGGCATAGACCTAACAACATACCTCTCTTCAGTCAACCACCAATCCTAGCTAGTCCTTCTCCCTGGCCTACACTCTGAGCCATGAGCTCTAATCCCTTTTCCTGTTGTTCTAGACCAAAATGGCAATGAGTAGTGATAGCAGGTCTGAAACAGTTAACTCATAAATAAACTATAGGGATTGCCCTGGCTAGCTCCGTGGCTCTTCAGCTGCAACAACCAAAGCAATGGCACAATGTATATCACATACATGATTACCCCCATTCTCTATGCGATGTTTTCCCACTTCCCCACCTGTTCTGACCAGAATCAGGCTTGTTACCATCATCACTCTTACCTGCCTTGCTGTGTCTATTATTCCTGCCCACCTAACATTTTTTATGACTGAGTTTCTGATCACTAATACTCCATCCTCTGTTTTCCCCTGTGATCCAGACATGCATCACATTCCTATATTTACAATCTTTCCTATAGTTACTACACTATTTCCTTCACCTGAGTCATACATGTTACCCACTCTTAACCTTTCTGTTCTTCCAGAACAAACTACTGTCTCACCATGCTCTTCCTCCATGGTATTCCTCTCATCTCCTTTGGACCATACTGACACATCTGTCATGGCCACTACTTTCTATTTTCCCTCTTCTGTATTACAATTCCTGACTTTGTTCTCTATCCATTTCTGAATAGGTCCATCCCTTATTTTCTGCAATGCTATTGACCTAGCTCATGCAATAATCTCTTCACTTTTTATTTAATCTCTAAGCTTCACCTTCTTCTGGCCTTGACTCCATTATATTTTCCCAGCTCCTCTTACTCCATCTGCTCAAGGCCTGCCATCATTCTGCCTGTCTGACGGTGGGTAGATAAGAGCTAACACAGGGTCTTAACTCTCCTGCTATTATGAAAAACCGTACACCTGCATAGTTTCCATCTTGCACCTCCCCACATGCCCTAAGCCAGACTCCCAATTAACACACTGAATGCAGATTTGAATGCTGTTAGCACCAGATAACGTACTGTGAGATTCTTATCTTTATTTGCCCCATGCCCTTTAAAATGAACCTCTAAGGTCACTTGATTATCAAGATGCAAAAAAGGTAGTGTTGGGAAGGCCAGTCTATCCGCAAACACAATCAGCCTTAAAATCAGTTTTCACTATCACAGCAAATTGGACTTATTCATCACCTAACATCTCACTCCCATTTGAATAAATTGCATCTGACAGTAAAGACGGTGAGACTCACAATGGACCTTTAAGAAGGGACTAGATGGATACATAGGACATCTACATTCAGTCCTGTTAGCTACATATGGACAAACTAATGAACAGAAAGAAGGAGAAAAGAAAGAAAATATCTTTAAATTTGAATTATGCATAACTAATCATACTGACTTCCTATGAGACCATGCAAAAGTAATTGTCCTTTAAGATCTGAGAATTGTTACTTCACATCTGAAGGACTTGCAACTAAAGTACAATATTCCATTTTAAACTGCCATAAATATTAACTATTTATGTTTTAAGCACTCATTCTTTACTCACCTCTGTTTTTCACCTTTTTGGCTGTTGTCCATTGACTGTTTTGGGAGGCAGAAACTATAGCATCTGGAGAAACAACAGGGAGAATATGCAATCTCCACAAAGGCAATGACTAGAGGTCAGGACTGAAACCCAGACCCTGAAGCTATGAGGCAGAAATCTTACCACTGAAAGAAGCACTACAATTTTGTGTGATTAATTATGAAATTCTGTGGGACTAGGTAGATAGAAGATAGTAGGATATAGCATGACAATGACATTTGGACTCTACTGCAGACATCTGCCACAGTTATCCCTTCATTTATTTTGCCTTATACAAGCCTAAAATGAATGCAAACTCACATCCATTGCTTGCAAAAGAAGAAAGCCATTTCTAACCAGTTAGTCCTCCCTTTGTCCTCATGCTGTTCCCTATCCAGTTGCAATCTACTAATCAAATCAGAGTTAACAGTGTGTCTCTCATGCATGCATACATATACATACACACACACACACACACACACACACACACACACACACACACACACACACACACACACACACACACACACACACACACACACACACAAGCACTTTAAGGTTGTGTCATTCCAAGTCTGTGGTAGTATTATTTTTAGTAAACTGCACTGTACATCTTGAGTCTATGGACAGAGTGGAGTCTACAAACAATGAATTGTCAGGAAATACTTCAACGCATAGAATGCGCTTTTCTGGAAGTTTAATGGGAAAAAGTTACTTATATTGTACATTTCTTTGCTATGTTTTTTCTTCAGTGTTATAATGCCTCTTACTATATTGTACTGTTGAGTTTTATCTACATTTGTTTAACTGTTTTATGGTAAGTTTTTCACTGTATTCATCTTCAATTTTGTACATTTTCTTGCTTACTTGTACTGTGGATCATTTCTCCCCGGGTCTCCACTGAAAAAGGCTTTTGCTGAGATGGACTATCCCAGTTAACAAATGTCAAATTAAATAAATAAATGTTAATGGCATAATTTAAAACAAGTCACACAATTACATTTTTTGTCCCTGTGAACTGATGGGATCACTGATGAGTTCTGTCAGATCAGAGTGAAAAGGCCTTGTTTTAGCTTCCAAGCCATGCTCCACCAAGATAAAGTATGAGAATATCTAGTGTCTAGGCAAATGGGGATAGTCTGCGTAGGATGTCTTATCAAGACCAGGAGCTTGGGCATCCATAACTGGGTGTGCTTGGTGATTTTATGGAAATTTTAATCGGTTTGGAATATTAAGTAATGTTTATATAGGATTATTTGTTTTTGTAATGTAAAATTATAATACAAAAAAATTACATGTACATGTTTAAAACATGGAATGTAATCTCTGTATAAACAGAATGTAACAATTTGACTCAATGAAAATAATAATTTAATTATAAATGAGTACATTGAAAATCATATCAATAAATGTTAATGGTATCAACAATGGCAACAAAATAAGCTCTTTACATTAACATTCCAGACTAAATAAGGTTGATGTGGTCATTCTTCAGGAACATCATTTATTGGAATAAAACAAATAAATTTAATTATAAAAGCGTAATAGTTTCTTATTTTAAATTAATGAAAAGATGCCCAACTGCACTGTGGGAAAACTGCATATTATGCCTATAAACATATTCAGATATAAATAGTCCAAATTAATATTTTCGATGTTAAATACAGAGTACAACTTTAGCAAATATGTACATGTTTCCAGGAACTGGAGCTAAATTAGCAAAAGGATATCTGAAAATTTTATTAACTGATGTTCAAAGGAGTTTTTGTTTGTGGGGGGGGGGGGGGGTTGTAGTTTTATCTTGAGTAAAGATGATGCAAGTATTTAGAAGTAACCTAGAAAATTTTCAGCTGCAACTAAAGATTTGTAAAAACTGGTAAAAGAAAGTAAAGCCAAAGCTTAAAGATAAAGCTGATTTAGTCTGAACTTGATTCATTATTTTTTTACATATTATTCACACGCATTATTTGTATGCATTTTGGGACACAAACAAGAGACAACAGACAGATTATTTCAAATGACTTAAAAAATAAAATAGGAAATGATGACTCCATGCTGCAGAAGGGTTTGGCCCATACTGGTCCACAGAATGGTCTGTGTTTGATTAGTGGCACAGGAACTTCAGAGGTCACATATGGAAGATAAGAGTAAGTGGCCAACGTTGGCTTGTCCATTCTGGTAGGATGAGGTAGCATAGCTTCACTGTAATGAACCAGCATTACAAGCCTAGTGAGCTCTATGCTGCAAAAGAAGTGTGCCACTTAACTGAGAGGTTGCCAATGGGTGCACAGATACATGCATTTCATGAAGGAAGTGACTGGAGAACCCAGAAGGCTGCCACTAGGTGGCAGTAGTTAAAGCACACAGTCTGGCAACAATATGATGATGCATGACTCTCCTCTTCAGCTACAGGTATAGATCAGGTTGAGTGTGTTCAGCAGACACAGTGAACAATGAGAGGAGCTGCTGGTCAGATGTTCAGTGGAAAATATATTAAAACAGAACATTTAAAACTATTCTGTGTGCCCCTTATCCGATGACAATGCTATTTTCTTTTGATTTAATAAAAAAAAATGGGTAAATTCACAATATTTATGAGAGCACTAGCCTATATGGCAAAACAGCTCAATTTTGGTTGGTTAACTAATAAAATTAATGAATATATTAGCGTTGATAATTATATAAAAGTAAAGGATATAGTTTTATGGCTGTATGAAAGTTATTTTTTTATCTAACAAAATTAAAACTTGGTGTAACAAAATATATAAACAATGGGATAGACATGTTACACTTAGACAAGATAGAGTACTTCAATCCAAATTAGATGTTGAGAAAGGGAATAGAGACAGTTTTAATTCAATTAAATCTTAAAACAGATGTCAGGAGATTTGAAATCACAAACCAGATATTGCACTAGGGAAAATGTAGGGTTTCACAGAATAAAAAATGGTTTTAAACTAATTTCTAAATCTAAACATTTATGAAATACATTGTTTCTTAAATGTGATAATAAGAAGACACTGAATATAGAATATATACTAGGCCTTTAAAACCTGCTTTGAAGAAAGTAATCAAATAAATAGCATTAAGGTTAATTAACAATCTGTGAAACAATTTCTAAAGGAAATCATATGAATTAAATTAATGCTTGACCATAAACATAAATTACAAAGCCTGTATCAATAAATGGAAATGAGCATTAATTTAAGAATATTAAACTAGGAAAAGCACAGGGTTTAGATAGTCTTATCCCATAGATGCATGTTTTCAAATATATCTTACTTACTGAAAATGTTTTAACACTGATACAATCCACTAATTAAATCTCTACATTTTACAAATATTCTGTAATTTTATCTATTTTAAACAAGGTAAAGACTCAGAACTTTGTTCATCACACAGACATGGGTCTTTACTAAAAACTGACTTTAGGATGACATATGATGAAACATTTACTCACAGCAGTTAAGAACCATGAAAAGGAAACACAGAAAGTCAGAGGTATAGCATAAAAATTATTTCTGACAAGTGCTTTCTCACTAAAAACAAGTACTTCTTCGAATCTTAAAAACCCAGTTGCAAAAACCCTATATATATATATATATATATATATATATATATATATATATATATATATATATCTATATATAATGTGTAATTTTACATATATATATATATATATATATATATATATATATATATATATCTGTATATGGGTTCCCTTTTTAATTTCGAAATACTGAAATTAAAATACCAAAGTCTTGAAATTCCAGTAAACCATAAACACGAATTTCAAAATCCCGAAGTACGGAGATTTTGAATTAGCACTTCTGCTGTTGTGGTGTGTGAATGGTAGGATATGAGTTTGGGTATGTATGTATGTGCATGTCTGTTGGTTAGGGGTTTTAGTGTCTGCCAGTGTGTGTTTTGACTGTGATGTGCAAGGGTGTGTATAATGTGTGGGAGTGATTTGCTTGTGTGTGTCTGATTGTGCAATCTCGGAGTTAGTATATATAAGTAGGAGAGTGTGGGGGGTGCAGGGGGGCTTGCCCCCTGCTTATCTGTAGTGTAGGATATTATATTTGAGTTGGGGGGAAATGATGTGTATGTGTTTGTGTGTGCTGTATCTGCAGAGCAACATCAGTATTTTGAATTTCGCGGTTTTAGGGTTTTGGTGTCTTCGGCTATGTAATTTCGAAATACTGAAATTCGGGATTTCAGTATTTTGAAATTACAAAGTGAATCTATATATATATATATATATATATATATATATATATATATATATATATATGCATATATGTATATATATATATATATATATATATATATATATATGCATATATGTGTATATATATATATATATATATATATATATATATATATATATATATATATTTGTATAAAATGAGTACATAACAATGACAAACATCTAACTCATCCAATAAAAAAATACTTTTCTTTAAAGAACAGATGATACATCCAATAAAACTTGGATCTCAGTTACTCATATTTAAAAAATAAAAATGGACAGTGACAGATGTGCTACTAGATCAATGAATAAGCTGCTTCTAGTCAGGTCAATGCTTAAATTTCCTTTGATTTAAAATAGGTTTCAGGCTGTAATGCTCATTAAGACCAAGTGGTATAGTTGCATTCAATTTTGTTATCCATTAATATCACCTCTGCTCATGTCATCTGTTAATACTTGCATTACCATAAATATAAAAATGTGATGAACCTTCGATAATAACATGTTTGGCTAATTTACTGTGTAAATTCTGTTTCTTAATATCGCATATGAGTTGCTATTTCTTCTTTAAAATACCTATCTGTTTTACTTATATAAAAGATTTTACATTCACAGCAACCTACTACATAGACTAAATGCTTAGTTTCAAAATTTCTAAAGTGGTAGACATATTTTCCCTGTTAGTGGATGTGTAAAACACTCACTACTATTAATATGCTTAAAATAATTGACAGATTAACAAGGATGTGTAACCTTTCTCGTGTACTGATAAATACACTTCTTACTGTAACAAAATCTTTTCTTAAAATGGGATATGTTTTTAAGGTGCAGGTTCATTGGGTTGGTACTAGGTTATCAGCCCTAGGGCCTATACAAGCCTAGCCAAACAATTCCCCGGATATTTCTTCCCACAATATTTACTTCCCTGGACCCCTGTCTAGCAGGGTGACTGACATAATCCCCGGGGTGAATTTCCTATCTCCCATCCAATCGTCAAGGTTCTTTTTGAAGAGGGTCAAGGAGGCGCTCTGCTTGACATGCATGGGAAGTCTATTCCAGAGTATGGGGAGTCTCTGGGTCAGGAACCTATCCCTCCAGCATGTTTTGTTCATTGTGATGACAAGGTTTAGATCCCTGGAGCATGTGGCACTGAGGGACTGGGATTTCTTTAAGTGGAGCATGTCCAACAGCTCAGGGTTTGACATGGCCTTGTATGTTAAACAGAGATCGCCTCTGAGTAGACGATATGTCAGAGTATAGCTGGAGTTTTTTTAGATGGTCAGCATAGGGCATTTGCTTTAGGCCTGTGATTCTTTTAGTGAGGTATTTCTGCGGCCTTTTCAGCTGTTGCAGATGTCTTGTGAGGTACCTACCAAACAAGGTGTTGTACTCTATAATGGGTCTAATGAGGGATGAGTACAGTGAGACAATGACCTCCTTTCTTTTGGATGAAAAGCCCTTAGTGATGAGGTGTGCCACATAGGAGGATTTTCTGACTGTTGTGATGATGTGGTTATCGAAGGTGAGACCACTGTCCACCTGTGTCCCTAAGTCTCTCATCACACTTTTGGTGTTTAGTGTACTGCCACCTATGTGGTAATTCATGGGTACATGTTTTTTCCCAAAGGGGATAACTATACATTTCTTGGCATTAAGCTTGAGCCCATGGCTCTGGCACCAAGCATCTGTTTCTGTAAGGCCCTTTTGTAGAATATCCACATCATTTGGGGATTTAATAATGGCTCCCAGTTTGCGGTCATCTGTGAACTTGTTTGCCAGAATCCCTTAGTGTTGGCCTGTACTTCAGAGAAGTAGATGAAAAACAAGAGTGGTCCCAGGACTGAATCCTGAGGTACTCCACTTGTCACTTGTCTGGAGTTGGATTTGGAGTCGGCTACTTTTACAGTCTGGGCTCTGTCAGTAAGCCAGTTGGCAACCCATTGAGTGACTTAGAGATTTATGCCCAGCTTATAAGTTTATCTATGATTCCAGAGTGGAAGATGGTGTTGAAGGCCTTGGCAATGTCCAGATAGGCTATGTGGACCGCCTTACCCTCGTCCACAGCTCTAAAGACTGATTTGAAGAAGTTAGTCGGGTTCAGGAGACAAGATCGGCCCTTCATGAACCCAAACTGGGTGGGGTCCAGTGTTTGAAGATTGCCAATGTCTTTGTTTATAAGTTCCATGACAATGCATTCCATGCCCTTGCAGATCAGGCTCGTCAGACTGATGGCACGATAGTTCCCGGGATCCAAGGTGGATCCCCCCTTGTGGAGTGGGATAACTATAGCTGTGTGCCACTCAGTGGGCACGAAGCCTGAGGTGAAGCTATGATTAAACATGACACTTAGGTGAGGTGCGAGTTCATTTTGGAGTTCATGTAGTACACAGCCCGGGATGTCATCTGGTTCCATGGATGCTGTATTCTTAGCTTTGGAGAGTGCGGTTTCTACTTGTGTGGCCGTGATTACCAGAATTTGGCAATCTTTTGGTATTGAGATGGGTCCTTTATGGGGTGAGAGGGGCAGGTGAAGTTGGTACTGAACCGATCTGCCAGGATATTGGTAATATTTAATGCCATTCTGTTGTAGCTCAGAGCAGATCTGAGTATTGCCATTTAGATTCTTGACATAACTGTAGAATGCCTTATGGTTGTCTTTGGAATCTTTGGCAATTTTATTTTCATAACTAGTTTTGGAGGATTTTATGAGGGATCTCAGCTTCTTACTGAGGCTGGTAAGGGAGTTATTTGCATCCTGGGATTTTCCTCTTTTCTGCAACAGATCTTCCTTCTGTTTTATAATTTGTTTATGTCAGGGGACCACCAGATTGGCTTCCTTTTTTTGGAGGAGAGCATCTTGGTTCTATCTGGGATGGCACGATTCATGCACAAGTGGATGTGCTCGTACAGTGCCTTAGTGTAGGATTCAGCAGTTGAACCTTCAGCTACCATCCGCATGGGTGCCATGAAGTTTGTCACTTCTGACTTAAGTAACATGAAGTTGGCTTTGGAGAAGTGTTTTATGGAGGTTTCCTTACTGGAGGGGTGGTGGTGGGATGTGGATATCAAGGGTGATTTGCTTATAGTCAGACCTGACCAATGAGGGGGTGAGCACTGGTGTGGCGCATCTATTTCCTATGTTGGTAATGACCAGGTCTAGGATATTGAAACCCCTCATGGGACAATGGATTAGTTGATCCAGGGCGTTGGAATTTATGAATTCCAAGAATCATTGGGAAAAGGTGTTGGTACCTGAATAGTTTTCCCAGTTAATGGCAGGGTAGTTGAAATCACTCAGTATTAGGGTGTTTGGTTGTATCTTTATTTTCCAGCATGTTTATTAAAGTGTAGTGAGAATCTTGGGGCATGGTGGGGGTATCTGTAGCATGTTATAATTTGGACTGCAGTCTTACCTAGTGTTAGTTGCACCTAGAGAATTTGAGATGCACTGTGTTGGGCAACTACCCTGGAGGTGTGAATATCCTTGGTGAATATGGACACTCCTCCACCTTTAGTGTTTCAGTCTTGGTTTGGTGGCCGAAAAGTGTGGTAAGAGTTGTAGCTTGGTATTACAGGGGTGCTTTTTGGAGTCTTGAACCAGGTCTCAGTTACTGCACAGATATCAATGTTCTCCATTTTTAGGAGTGCCTCGAGAGTGTGCATTTTGAGGTTTAGACTTCTAGCATTGGCTAGCATTACCTTCAGATTTTGCATGCTTGTATCTGTTACAGTGGTGGTTTTTTCCTTTGAACCTTGCCTAAAAAAGGCACTATAGTGGTGGCAAGAGCGTTAGCCAGTAACCTGAATCCCAGGGGTGACAAGTGCAGACCATCTCTGGCAAAGCATCATGGTTTGTCGATCATGTCGTCCCAGGCAGACAGATACTGGATCCCCTTTGAATGACACCAGAAGATTAGCCAATTGTTGAAGTCAATCATTTTGTCCTTATACTGTGGTGGTATTCTGGGTGAAGGCAGGATGCTACTCAGGGCTAGGGTCATACCTGCCTGGGCCACATGATACAAGAGTTCTTCCATGTCTCTTTTCATGTAGTCCAGGGAGGTACGTCTCAAGTCATTCACTCCAATATGGACAATGACAGAGTCGTATTTGTACTTGTTGTGGAGTGACTTGAGTGCATGCGTTATGTGGCGGATCCTGGCACCCGACAGGCAGCTGACTGTAATTTTCTCCTTGCTCAGCCTGGTGAGTGGGACATCAGTGTGCATGACTATAAAGTCACCTTTGACTAAAGTGTTGAGTACGTTGTCTTGCCTTAGCAGCTGTTGTTGGGTGGCACACTGGTGTTGTGAGCTATGTGTCACTTTGGTTGTGACTGGTGTTTGTTTGTGTTTCAGCTTTGGAGGTCCTTGTTGCTTGGGAAGGTTAATGTTAAGGGCCTCTGCATATTTGGGTTTAGTTTTGCTATGCGTGGGTGATGATGGTGTGGGTTTTGAAGGGCTATGTATTGCTTGAGGTGTACTGCAGGTGTTAACCTTCTCCTCTTGACTGTCTAGCACAATCTTGGCTGGAGAGAGCTTTGCTTCCAGTTTGGCTATGTAAGTGCATCTCTTACAGGTTGTAGTGTTGGGTGGTAGGAGGATAGGGTTGTCTGTGTACATGAGGCAGTTGCTGCATTGCCCCAGCATGCCCAGATTCACCAGGTGGACAGGAGAAATCACTGGAAGCTGACCCTTGGACGTGCCTGTAAAGGTGTTTTTTTTGTAAAGTACAAGAGCTGTTTTCCCTTACCTTTGCAAGGTACTTTGCAATTAAAGGCTGTTTAGTGCCTACAATTAATTGCTCCTTATTAACAAGGAGAGTTGAGTGCTTATATCAGTTTAAGACTTCCTAGTGCTTTCCAGCAGGTTCTAGAGCAAGTGCTAGTCACAGGGGTTCAGATTTTAGTGCTACTACTGAGAAACCAGCTAGTTCCAAGGAAAAATTTGAAGAACAGACTTTCTGGCACCTGGAATATTATAACCATAGCTCTGCGGTGCTGCACGATGCGAAAAATGTGCAAACACATGTGTTTTTAAGCCAGAAAGTTGAAAGGGATAGAAATCAGTCCAAAATGGCTAATAAAATTACAATTTCAGAGTTGGAAACCACTCCTCTAGTGTTAGATAGGCAGCACAATGCTTACCACTCCCACTGGTAAGCAGTAGGACTTCCCTCTACCACAGCAAGGTCTGGATAGCTCTGAAAACAGAAAATAAAGTCCTGAAACCAGAAAAGCCTGGGATCTGGACTATACTAGCTAGGAAAGGCAGGAAACGAGCAAACAAGATAGTATTTTTTTGTTTTTTTTTTTTTGGGGGGGGGGGTTGGTTAAAACAGATTAAACAATACAATAATACAGTAAATAAACACAGAAAAGGTTAAAGCATTTGAGTGTATAGCCCTAAACAGTAAATGCAATTAAAACTCTACAAAATTAGCAACTTAAAACTTTTTGAATGAAGCAAGGGTTGTGCACAACTGAAAAATGATTTTTAAGAGGCAGTAATACAGTAGAATAAGTAGCTAGTCTACATATACAGAAAAGTCTATATATACAGAAAAGCAGCTAAAACATACTAAAACAATTCAGATGCAGTGCAACCTAGAGCACTTGAGTTGTAGCAATATTAAGGCAAATAGAGTTTTAATAAATGCACTAAAATATACTCTATATTTCCAAAATGTCAGACACAAGGAGATGCAGGTAAATATTTATTTTTTTTTTTGGTCGACTGGGTATGGCAAAAGGAGTGCAGCAACATCGCAAAACTGCGATGCAAATCATAAAATCCCATCCCCTTTTTGACCCATGTTAGCACTCATTTTAGGGCACAGAGTGGTCAGAAATGTTGAATTCAGAGTTTTTATATCATTCCAACCATTCAGCATCATGGGATTCGTGAAAAAAAGTTGTTCAAATGTATGGTCGAGCAATGTGCACTCAACCATATGAATATAAACCTGTTTTTAAAGGTAAAATATGATCTGTCATCAATAATGTTCTTAATATATGAATCAGGAACTAAAATCTGCCAGTTTTTTAATCTCACAGTAGATGCTCACATCTCTTGCATGTGTCATTGGTAATCTTACAAATGACTGTTGTCTGTCACATCTCCCTTTCTTACTCATGGCATCTTCATCTAAACAAACAGGTGCAAAAATGTATTTGCTGCCTCCTTCTTGTCACTTAAAATTTTCTCCATTTCTGTATCAGTTTCTGTGGAAGCATAACTTCTCATTACAAAATCATTTCTTATCTCATCAAACTTATCCAACTAATTTGAATCCCTGCTAGTTAGAAGAGATACCCAAATAAATATTGTCCTCTATTAATATTTTTATATACATAACTTGGATGCATGCACATTCAATGTATCAAATTGTTCTTCTTACAACTTTTCTTAAATATGTTTATCAATTACCATCCTTTACTTAAGCATGAGAAAAGGTAACATCAAAGAAGTTTACTGCATATACTGAAAGTACTAATAATTGGCAGATGTATATAAAATTGGCTCATTACTTTCCCAAATAATTACTTTAATGATAGCAACAAAACAAGAGTGCTGCCATTCAACTTGACATTTTGCTGTTGCTACTAAACTTTTTGCAAATTATTTTAGGCAACATAAGGGCTTGAAACAATTCAAAATTATAGTTACTTGTAGAATACAGAATGTTAACTGAAGGAGACACTAACAATTCATTAAATAATATGCTCAATTTCATTTATTTGGAAAGGTTTTTAAATTGAAATAAATTATAAGACAAACATTATTAATAAACCATTCTATAATCATTCTTTACTCAAGTCTATTAATTCAGAAAGATTTCTAAGTTAAAAACAGCCATAAAACAGGAAAATTAGTAATATTCAATATATAAATTTTTCTTTGACAAGTAAATGTATTTCTAAAATATTTCAGAATAATTATTTCTAATGATATAAACTTCATTGTCAATTTGAAAAACTAATGGAAACAGTCTGACTATTAAAAAAGGAACATCTTTTTCACATTTGTATATTGATTTTAATTAACAGGATAAGTATTATCAAAAAAGTATATATTCTATATACTACTTCAATTCTATGAGATAAATTATATTTATATTAATAATATAATAATTTATGCAATATAATAGTATTAATTATAATATTTTCTGATACTGAGACAACAATGCAGCATGAGGGTGTGCTGCATACCCGATTGTGCTGTTCTTTGGATTAGATGTCGACCCAATGCCTCATCTGCTTGAGTTGGTGGTAGCCCAGATGGATATAAATGATAAAATGACAATTATTGAAAACAATTGGGAAGTTGTTTGGTGTCTTGGCCAAACTTCCCTTAGTCAGTATGAATACAATTTCAGTTTTCCCTTAAAAAAAGGTAAATGGCCTAGTGGAAGTAATAGCCTTCCTGTGGCAACCCTCTAAACACAGAATAGCATTTAGTAACCATATATGAAGATATGAGAAATGGAGGTGCTAGATTTCCAATTTTTGAGATTTCTAGAATAAGTATATAAGACATAGTATTGGGTATACAACTTATATAAGAAAACATCAGGAATATATCTATGAAAATTCAGCCTTGAAACTGTATTGATTTACACTAGAAATACTCTACATAAAGTGTTATGGGTATCAAAAATTATATGGGAATTATATAAAGGCAATTTGTTCAACTTATAGCAATATAATTTTAAAGAAGTCTAGACATTCTATTTTAGGTACCCATCATTAAAAATGGATGTTCAGAATACTTCTTACTGCTTATATCCCAGATTATTTAGAGTGCACACATTTTGATAAAATTCTGAAATTAAACAGTAGTATGATTTATGCTCTAGTACTTCAACAGATAATAGATCATATCTGCTGATAATAATATAAAGAACTAAAAAATAGTTTACTCAAACTAGAATTTAAAACAAAATATCAGATAAATAACAAGGAAAATACTCGTATATCTAAGGGAGAAGTGTTTTCTCTATTGTTTTCTTATAAAATCAAATTCTAAAATCAATATTAGAAATTGTCTGACTTATATAAACTAAATGTAACTTTTCTCCTAACTGTTAAATTACAAGAATGGAATTATTGAAATCAGTGTGATCTACATAAAGCAAATGATGAAAACACTGAGATATTAATTTTTAAATCAGTAGGTGAAATGACTTCCAGTTTGTTTTGGAAAACATTTACTTGGATATTCATTCTAACACCTTATCATAGGATCATAGGAGATTACTAGGCTATCAACCCAGAGGTCATTTTAACCCTAGCTATTTCATCATAATGTAATACCACAGAAATGCTAGTCAATACCAAAAATTGCATTTAGTGATGACTGGCCATGTCCAGGAATGTTGTGGGCTCTATCAAAAGTAAGAATTTATGGTGCCCTATCCACTCATCCAGGTTCCTCTTGAACAGTGTCATAAAGGTGCTCTGTTCACATGAATTGGTAGCTTGTTCCAATGATGTAGCAGTTGCTAGGAGATAAATCTGTCCCTCCAGCATGTCCTATTTAAGCCACAGGCCATATTTAGGTCCCTGGAATGGTAGCCTTAGTCCCATTTGATTTATGGATATGCAGCAAGTTCATTAGGTTTCAATCCTGGATTGCTCTGAAGGCCAGGCATAAGTCTCTACTAAGAAGTTAATATGATGCAGAGTATAGTGACAGGGACTTTATTCGGTCTAAGGCTCATGCTGGAGCCCTTGATCTTTCTTAGAAACCTCTGAGGTCTGCTTAGTATGGTACATGCTAAACAAGGTGTTATACTCAATTATGGGCTGGATAAGTGTCAAGTAAGGGGGGGTTATAACTTATTTTGCTCTTGAGGTGTTGTCTTTACTGATCAAGTGTGCTATGTAGAAAGTTTTTCTTACTGAAGCAGACACATGGTAGTCGAAGTTAAGGTCACAGTTGACATGTGATCCCAGGTCCCTTGCCACTTCATGGGCACTTAGGGTATTGTTCTTGATCTGATAGTGGGAGGGGACATTTTTTGTGTTGAAGGGAATGATGATGCATTTTTATGCATTCAGTTTGAGACTGACTAATACACCAGTTGCTATTCTCAGTGAGACCCTCCTGGAGTATACTGACATAATTTGGGGATTCAATGATTGCACCTAGTTTGCAATCATCTGCAAACTTGGTCAGCCACAACCTCTTAGTTTTGACGTAAACTTCTGAGAAGTACTGACCCCTGTGGCACCCCACTGTTAACAAGTCTGCTGGTTGATTTGGAGTCACCCACTTTGATAGTGTGTGTCCGGTTTCTGAGACAGTTGGCAACCCATTTTACAAAAAAGGGGTTTACATTCAGTTTGCTAAGTACATCAGTAATGCCTGAATGTGGATTTGTTTCAAAAGTCTTTTCCAGGTCAAGGTATGCTGTGTGCACAGATTTTCCCTCATCAATGGCCTTCGTCACATTTTCAAAGAAATCTACCAGATTTAACAGGCAGGATCTGCCCTTCACAAAGCCAAACTGGGTAGGATCCAAGATTGGGAGGTCACCTATGTCTTTATCTATGAGCTCCATAATGATACATTCCATGGCTTTACAGATGAGACTGGTCAGGTTTATGGGTCTGCAATTCCCCAGGCCTGTTGCTAGGCCACCTTTTTGGAGGGGAATAACTATTGCTGTTCTCTATTTCACAGGAACAAAGCCTGTGGTTAGGCTATGATTGAAAAGGGTACTTACTGGTGATGCTAGTTCATGTTTTAGCCTGTTCAGAAGACAGCCTGGGATGTTGTCTGGTCTCATAGAGGCTGTGTTTTTTGCCTTGGACAAGGCTTTGAGGACCTGCTCTTCAGATATGTAGGGTGAGGGGGTCAGGGTTGGGCAAAGGTTTGTTGTAAGTTAGGAGGGGATAAGGGAGTGAAATTTTCACCAAACCTATTCACTAGCAGGTATGCTATCTCTGTTGAGTTAGTGTACATGATACAGTTGGCCACTAGTTATGCACATGCTTGGGTCCTACCCTTTAGGTTACATACATAGCTGTAAAAGGCCTTATGGTTATCCTTGGCTGTACTTGCGACATTTCTCTCAAAGTAGCACTTGGAGGATTTGACAAGTTGTCTTATTTGCCTGTTGAGGCTGAGAAGGGTGTGTTTCCATTGTTGGGGCCTTGCCTTTGTTTTCTTGGATAGCAACATTTTACATTTATTTTAAAGTTTGTTTATGCTGGATGTCCACCATAGTAGCTTGTTTTTATTTGGGGCTCTGGCTTTGATTATTTCTGGTTTGGCTGAGTCTATCCACTTATGCAAGTGATTGTACAGGGTTTTAGTGTAAGTTTCAGTGTAGTTACCACTTCCACCTTGGAGTGGGGCTTGGAATACATTTATACCTTCACCGAGGAGGGTATGTTTTGCCTCGATGAATGTTTTTTTGTCTGATTTCACCCTTTGTGAGTTCTGGTGTTAGTGCCAGTTTGAAGGTGACTGATTTGTTGTCAGTTTTAACTAATGAGGGTCCAACAGCTGCGGCAGTACATCTGTTTGACATGTTGGTGAGGACTACATCCAGAATGTTTCTTCCCCTTGACGAGGTATGGACAATTTGTTCCAGGGCATTTGAATTAACAAATTCAGGGAACTTTTGCATGGGTTTATATTATATTGTCGAAGGTCGACAATATCGAACCTGATATTGTCGACAAGACAATAGCGAACGTTCAAAATATGGAATGTGTAAATGGAAATCTCTGTAAGGTGAGATTTCCATTTAATTCAATGTAGTGCATTCTTAGAGATGGTATATTTAAGTAGCAGGGGGTGTGGGGGGTGCAGCCCCCCACGTGGTGTGTGCAGGGGGGTTTGCCCCCCTGCCTACATCCTTTAGTTTTTCTTTTTTTAATTATTTTTCAGGAACAATCAATGTTGTAATAGTTCGATCATTAAAGGTCAACCTTCAGTGATTTGAAATATTAAACATTCACTGTTATAATATAGACCCCTTTTGCACTAGCGAGTTAGGGTTAGCGTAGGTTACTCATTGATGGTGGTATAACTGAAATCCCCCATAATGAGTGTGTCCGGTAAAATTTGGATTGTCTCCAGTTTTGTCAAGTAGACTTCATGGGCGTTGTGAGCTATGAAGGAGGATCTATAACTGACTATGACTTGTAAAGGGGGTCTTACCCAACATAACCTGGACCTGGAGTAATTCTACGGAGTTGTCCAGTCTAACTAGATGGGAGCTAAATTTATCTCTAATATAGTTTGAAACACCACCTCCTTTGGTTTTCACATGTTCATTTTGCAGTCTAAAGTTGTGGAAGGCATTGTAGCCTTGCAAGGCTGAGATAGTCTCTGAGGCCTTGAAAGAGGTTTCTGTGACTGCACAGACATCTACATCTTTTAGTCATAGAAGTGTTTCCAGGGAGTGCAGTTTTTGGTTTAAGCTCCTTGTATTTAGTAACATACCCTTATTTTGTTCTCATTGGTTAACTTCACATTGCTAATGTTGTTTTTGGGACCTTGCTAAAACGGCACTATGGTGGAGGCAAGAGTCTTTGCCAGTAGCTGAAAGCTTAGAGGTGTCAGGTGTAAACCATCTCTGCCAAGCAGTGAGGTTTGTCAACCTGACAGGAACTGGATCCCCTTTGAATGACACCAAAAACTGAGCCAGTTATTGAAATCAATCATTTTTTGTTTATGCTCTGACATCATTCCAGGTGAAGGTAGAATGCTGCTCAAGGCTAGGGACATACCTGCCTGAGAGACATACTCAGAGAACTCAACCATGTCTCTCTTCATGTAATCTAGTGAGGTACATCTCAGGTCATTCACACCAACATGAAATATGTCAAAGTAATAATGGTACTCGTCGCTGACAGACCTGAGTGCATACATAATTTGATGAATCCTGGCACTGGACAGGAGGATGATTCTCTCCTTGTCCAACTTGAAGAGTGGGACATCTGTGTGTCTCACTATTACTCTCCAATAACAAGAAAATCTGTTTTTTGTGTGTTACGCCTTACTGGCTTGGTGGGCGAGACACTGGTGTTGCTGTGTGTCATGGGTGTTGTGGGGAATGTGTTAGTTGTACTAGTCTTGTGTTCTGGAGGTCTCTAGTGTTCAGTAAGTATTTTGAGAGAACCTCAGCGTATGTGGATTTTAGTGTTTGATGCATACTATGTGTATGAGTAGTGGTACAATGAGCATATAAACTTAAAAAAAAATAATAATTGGTCATAATGAATTAAACTGCTGAGAATGCAACAAAAATATAAAAGCAGATTGGCAACATATATTTTATTATAACAAATTAAATACTGGGAAGATATTTAAACATTCTTTGGTAAACTGTGGCTAAATAATTGTAAACTAACAAAAACTTTGATATGTATTAATGCTCCTGTTCTTGGATGCTTTAAGTGAAAAAAATCTAAGCTTGTTGCTTCCCTTTCCTGCAACTAGTCTAATCCAGATACAGAATTGCTGTATCCAGGACAATAGGTCTCAACCTCTTAAGAGGCCAATGTGGAACACAGACCCTATCAATATGTCACAAATGGCCAAAATACGGAACACCCTATTTTCACACTGAGTGAAACATGCCATTTCTATGGAGCATGGTAGAACATCTGTAAAATTCAATATGCCACACTTCTCAGATTCAAAACCTTTATTTTATAATCTACGAAAATAAAATTGCCAAAGATTCCAAAGACAATTACAAGGCATTCTATAACTATGTCAAGAATCTAAATGGCAATGCTCAGATCAGCTCTGAGCTAAAACAGAATGGCATTAAATATACTGATCCCAAGGATAATGCCAATATCCTGGCAGATCGATTCAGTGCCAACTTCACCCCCTCTCACCCCCAAATGGCCCATCTCAATACTGGAAGGTTGCCAAATTCCAGTAATAATGGCCACACAGGTAAAAAACGCACTCTCCAAAGCTAAGAATACAGCATCCATTGGATCAGATGACATTCCGAGCTGTGTACTACATGAACTAAAAAATGAACTGGCATCTCACCTAAGTGTCATTTTTAATCATACCCTCACCTCAGGCTTCATGCCCACTGAGTGGAGCACAGCTACAGTTATCCCACTCAACAAGGGGGGGCTCCACCTTGGATCCCGGGAACTACCGTCCCATCAGTCTGACAAGCCTAATCTGCAAGTCCATGGAAAGCATTATCATGGAACTTATAAGCAAAGACATTGGCAACCTTAAAACACTGGACCCCACCCAGTTTGGGTTTGTGAAGGGCTGATCTTGTCTCCTGAACCTGACTGACTTCTTCGAATCAGTCTCCAGAGCCGTGAACGGGGGTAAGGCAGTCCACACAGCCTATCTGGACCTTGCCAAGGCCTTTGACACCATCCCCTACTCTGGAATCATAGATAAACTTACTAAGCTGGGCATTAATCCCTACATCACTCGATGGGTTGCCAACTGGCTTACTGACAGAACTCACACTGTAAAAGTAGCTGACTCCAAATCCAGCTCCAAACAAGTGACAAGTGGAGAACCTCAGGGTTCAGTCCTGGGACCACTCTTGTTTGGCATCTACTTCTCTGAAGTACAGGCCAACACAAAGGGACTCTGGCTAACAAAGTTCGCAGATGACCACAAACTGGGAGCTATTACTGAATCCCCAAATGATGTGGATACTCTACAAAAGGGCCTTACAGAAACAGATGCTTGGTGCCAGAGCCATGAGCTCAAGCTCAATGCCAAGAAATGTATAGTTATCCCCTTTGGGAAAAAACATGTACCCATGAATTACCACATAGGTGGCAGTACACTAAACACCCAAAGTGTGATAAGAGACTTAGGGACACAGGTGGACAGTGATCTCACCTTCAATAACCACATTGCCACAACAGTCAGGAAATCCTTCTATGTGGCACATCTCATCACTAAGGGCTTTTTATCCAGAAAAAAGGAGGTCATTGTCCCACTGTACTCATCCCTCATTAGACCCATTATAGAATACAATGCCCCATTTGGTATGTACCTTTCAAGACATCTGCATCAACTGGAAAGGCCGCAGAAATAACTCACTAAAAGAATCACAGACCTAAAGCAGATGCCCTATGATGACCACCTTAAAAAACTACAGCTATACTCTGTTGCATATCATCTACTCTGAGGCGATCTCTGCTTAACATACAAGGTAATGTCAAACCCAGAGCTGTTGGACATGCTCCACTTAAAGAAATCCCAATCCCTCAGAGCCACACACTCCAGGGATCTAAACCTTTCCACCACTCTTATATAAAACCACTTAATCACTAAATCAGTACAGAACAACCAATTACAATCAAGAGATTTGCATTCTTAAATGACCAAAATGTTAAGCTCATTTAAAAAAAAAAGTTTTATAATCTAATAATCAAATCGCTATGATATCTTAAGGAACAATTATAAATTTGCCTACTATAGATTATACCCGTTGTTTTCACCAAAGTTTTAATTGCGAAACTATGGGGTGGTTTATCATTTTGCAATTTTTTTCTATTCATTTTATGTAGGAAAAACTGAACATTTTTTAACAAAAGGATTTATGAGCATTGTTATGATTTTAATAATAAAAATAAGACAAATGCTATATAGGCACCATGTTAACTGTGTGGAAAACAAAAAAAATGATTTTTTAGTCCTGGAGCATGTGTTAAAGAATCCAGGAGGCAGACCCTTGTAATATATATTAGAATCTAGAGAATTATTATGGCAGAAGAGATTGAATGCAAGTGAGAAACTAGGGTTCAATTATGCTGTTTATTTAATTAGATTATTGAAGCTAAGAGAAGCAAGATTATAGTTTTCCACGCAGTTCTCCCACTTTTTTTAATATTTTCTGATGTTTTGGGTGATTTTTTTTAAATGTTTTTTTTTAAGTTATGTCTTATTCAACGGTTTAGAATGTAAGTTGGAATTTTGTATTCTTTATAATGCAGTTTTTATGGTACTGCTATTGATTTTAGCAAATTGATTAATTTTGTAAGTTCCTACTTTGATGGTTTTAAAATAAGATATCCTAGTGGTTTGCTTAATAGATTGTAAAACTTTTTTTTTTAAATGAGCTTAAAATTTTGGTTAAGTGTGCAAATTTCTTGATTCTGAATGGTTGTTATGTAATAATTTAGTGATTAAGTGGTTTTATATAAGAGTGGTGGAAAGAAATTTTGTTAGTCCTGATGAAGCCCTTAAGATAGGGAATGAAAGCACTTAATTTTTTGATCAATAAATTTGTTTATGTAGTAGTTCAAATTGTCTGGATGTTTATAACATCAAGCATTTTGTGGTTATTTGTTTCTGTACTTTGCTTGCTCTCAGTATGTGGTTTTGGATTAATAAACACCCAAGGTTAAGACTTTATGGAAATAGTAAATGCTACACCAGATGAGTGGTCCCTACTATATGAGTTATTATTAAATAAATGACTTAAGGTCTTGAGACAAAAGAGGCCTGTTGTGAAAGAATTGTTAGAAACTGTATCTTGGGTTTTTAATACTATTAAGTCCAAGATTTGGATAGAGTTTCTACTCCTGATAAGCCAGACTACTAAGAGTATGGTTGGGGTCAGGTATGTGAAAGCAATGATCAATCTAAGATAATGAGAACAATTTTAGTGGATTTTGCACCAACAGGTTGGCTTGATCTGAAAACAAAGCTGTATTTGAGGGATTGTAACAAAGAATGGATTGACAAACGAACACATTTTCCCCAGACAAAATCAGGTACTGCTCCAAAAGGTGATTGGCCATTGTGAGTATTGCAGTGGACTGACTCTAATGGAGGGTTGGTTGGCTCTTGTTATAAGCTAGTGTGGGAAAAATAAGATAAATTTTCACCATCTCATATAAAAGTATGGGGTAATCAATTAAGATTTTGAAGCATGCCACTAAATCTAAATAGTTTAGATTTTTTGGTTTAAGTTTTATATTGGAGTTAGTCTAGCTTTGATGTTTCCCTGCTCCTCTTCTGTTTGTTGGAGTTGTAATACAGATAATGTAGAAACACAAAACTGAATATTTTGAGACTACCCTGATATGCTTCCATTGAAGATGGAACTACAAGAAATTTGTGATAAACTATAGCCAGTCTATCACATATTTTTTTCTTATTAGTTTAGATGCTGGTTTAAGACTACCCTAGGAAAAGGTTGACTACTATATCTGATTATGATATTAGGGGAAAAAAAGGCTCTCCATTACTTTTTGAAGTTAAATCTTTAATAAAAATATTAAAGAGTTGGAATCTCAGAAAAAAGTTCCAATATTTGATTAAAATTGATGATTTGGTCAAACAAATTTGGATAGTACTTAAGTACTTTAGACCTTCTCTGCTCTGAATATGGAAGGTGTGTTATGATGTGATAGTAACAGGGAGTTTTTGGGTAGTCCAAAGTGCAGGACATATCTAAGAGATGGTGCTCACATGTAGTTCTGATGTTGGAGATGGGGAGTTGTACATCAACTGAGACAATACCTGTTTTATTGTTAGAATGTGTATACATTTGATTTATACATTAAATGTATAAATAATCCTCTAGATTTATTAGAAAGAGTTTTTCAACATTTTTGAATGCACTTTCACATTTCCATATTTTTGTATTCTGAACTTTATGTTTATATATAAATGAAAACTTAGTCATGTAAAAAAGAGAATGTGTATGCATTTTTCTATTCCATTTGTTCAATTTGGTTATTGCAAATGTTCCATTTGTTGGTTTTTAATTTTTTTCCTAAAAAAAATTAGGTCATAACTTACAGTCATCAGGACAAAGGAGTACAACTAACTGCAGTTAAGTTCAAAGTAAGAAGTGCACAAAAATTGTGGGGATGCAGCTGTCAAACATGCTAGGAGCAGTAGCTGCTGTAGCACAGCAGCATTTGATGTCTGTAACATTCTCTAACCTCCATGTGTAAGTACAAATCTGCTGCAGGTGGTATGATCAAAAATAATACTGGCAGATGATAGTACACTATTAGTTAAATGGTCAGTAGATGCTGAACTGGTTCTGTATGGCAGAGATATTATACAGATATTGGCTAACATGTATTGCCTGCAAACTCAATTTGGAGGAATGCACAGAATTCCTACATCAGTGGATACCAAGGTATTGTAGCTCTTATTATTAGTTACAGGACATTTCAGAGACAAACAGGCGATACTTTCGTCATATCACAGGCAATGGTCTGAAGAATACTCATAGCATTTCTTGCTAAATTTCTGCTGCATGTGATTGAGCATATCTGTTTCTTTAATATGTCAATGAAGAAATCTGCCACCATGAGTGATGTTTATAATGTCACCCATCTCACAAAAATACTTCCATGGAACTACAGATAGCAAACATAGCACAAACACTGGTATATCAATAGGAAGTTGTACCTTCCATCACCCGGCAGGTAGTGTGCAATGCACTGGAGTTGACAACTAATGTGTCCACATAACATGTTTACCAAATATGGCATAAAAGGCATCTGATTCATCGGTTCCTATACAGTCAAATTTCACATGACATACTGGTATTTCTACCTAACTGCAGCCACAGACAGTATGTACCCACGCTGTACCTCCCTATCACCCTACTGTGGTTCTAATGACAGGGATACTCACTGGAGCTTTAGTTAATGACAGACAAACAACCCCCACATTATGCCTGAAATCGAATGCATCACTGTCTATGCGCTAATTACGAACACTGTAGAGCATGTATTCATCCTGCTGAAAGCCTAGTTCTCCTGCCTATTCATATCTAGGAAAAGCTGCTGTATGCCCATGCCACACTCTGCATGGTATGTATCATGATACATGATTACCAGGATGCAGGCAGCCAGCCCTCTGCCCTGGGATCCTCTTATTTGACAACATTAGACCCTGCCACAGCCACCACACCTACATCCTCCAGAAGTGATGACAACACAGATAAACTAGTGCCTCACACACACACACACACACACACACACAGCACTGTGTTCAGTATGTGGTAATGCAGGTTAAGTGGCAATGTCTAGTCAACTTCTCTGAGCCCTAACAAGAACACAGTGGCAGTGCAATACCAAAATTATGCAGACATTGTTTTAAATCTATGATGTGCAGTGCATTGTCTAATCACACTGTTCATCAAACTTCTCTGCTTACACCACATGGGAGGGAGGGTGGTGTGGTTGTCAGCTACTGTAATGTACTCAGGGACATATTGACATACGATTGTAAACACAACTAGGGCGACACAGCTCAATGGAGATGGAGACATGTCTCATGGACAACGTTCTCATACAACTTCCTCTGTGGACATGTTGGTAAGACTGTATGTGATTAAAGAAACTAAAAGCTTCCTGTTAGACTCATGTGATTGTTTAGTGGAAAAGGAACTGTACAATGGCCACTGTTGATTTGTCCTGCCCCTAAAGATTTTGTGCTGTAACTGTCCATGGCATGGTGTTGGCAGTGTGTGGTACCTTGATTGTCACAGAAGTGGGCTGTGTTCTTTGCATTGGTTTACCTAAGTGGTCACCCCAAGTATGTATATGCTGCCAACATGGATGACACTGCAAGATAAGGTGGTTTCAGTGGCACTTGCTATTATGCTCATGAAGTTGTACATGGTGCCAACATATGCCACTCTAGACCTCATGAGACCTATCATGGTGTCATTCTTTGTCCAGTGTTTCCTTCAGAATTCATAATTTGAGTTGATTAAATAGAGCTGTTGTGTTGCAGTCTTCAGATATGATGAGGCATCCTTTGGTGATGCGAAAGCGCTCATCTCTCCTGTTTTACTTTTAATTTTTTTTATGTTTTTGTGTGTTTTTTTCAATATTTAACATTAAAGTCTTTGAAGTTGTCTGCTTGAGCAGATTTATTTTTATTTTCTGGATTTACTTGTTTGGTCAACTACAGCTCCCTTGTCTGTTTCTTTAAAGTACTGCTAAATGACGTTATCATGGAAGCCTGCAGAATGCTAATCACCATACCAGCATGGGTAACTGTAGATTGTACCAAGAGTATAGCCTTGTATATCTGTTGCTTGATATCAAACACCAGGCATACATCAAGAGCGGGCTCAGACACTGTTAGGTTGCTGTATGGAGGATAACCACAGAGGAAGCAATGCTGGCATTCTCAGGCATGGGGAATCCCTAGTGACAGGGACAGATGTGTCCTTGCTATGCAGTCCATAGGTCAGGCGTGAGTAAGGTCACACTTTCATTTTAGAGAACAGGTGTAAGGCCATTTGGAAAAGAGTCATAGAAAATGTAGTATGGCAACTAACGTGGCTGTTCTTTCTATGAGATACATGAGGTTTGGACAAGTCAGAATGCATGCCAATTACTCAAGGTATTATGCCCATACAATGATGCCAAGAATGCCTCCCCATCATTCATGAGGCCTGTACTAAAACTTGGTCTCTTCCAGATGTTGATCTAGCCACTGCTACACTGTATACCTTTTTGAGTCCTGCTATATCAGGTCATTGATACACTTTTGGCCTTACTGTATCATGCAGTTCTTCTTACCCACTGTATTTATATCATGGATCACTGTTTCCAACAATCTTGTACAGTCTGAAAAACATACACTCTCCCAAACAGGCAACATCCAGTGTTCCCACATGCTTGAAACAGAGCATTTTTTTAACTTGGTTAAGGTTGTCCAACTTCTGCTTCTGCCCCATGTGGAAAACATGGTACTGCTATGAAGACAGGATATCAGAGTTGTAATCCAGTGATATCTAGGAACAGTAGGCTACAGATGACAAAAAGCTAACTTAGCTATACACCACAGTACAGGGTTATTAAAGGACAGAAAGATTGTAGAAGTCACAGACACAGTAATGGATGATGGGATACAGAAGTCGCACACAACAACAGTGGAGTGGAAAGACATTTATACAGCTGAGGTAAGTAATACACAAAAGTCCATACGGCTGTATATTAGAAAAGTGGGCTGAATAGGAGAAACCTGAGCTTTAAAAACTGTAAGGCTAGAGAACTAATGAAGATCTATAGGTGACTGTGCATATGGGGTTATCTTGACTTGTGCTGTCTGTGTGAATATGTGTGTGTGCCCTCTTGACATAACTATACAGAATATATATGTAAGTCAGGCAGAAGGGAGGATGGTTAGGAAGTTTTTGTGGACTTCCCTTTCACAGACACTGTACTAATAATATCTATACATTGATAAATGGAGAAACAGAAAGATGTCCCTAATGCTGGAATATTTATTTATTTAACATTTGTTTACTGGGAAAGTCAGACTGGGACACAGCCCATTTTCAGTGGAGGTCCGGGGAGAAATGCTCCAGATACTTGTCTTTGGAATGTGGGAAGAAACCAGAGCACCCAGAGAAAATGCAGGGTGGACATGCAGACTCTGCACAGAAGACACCCCACCCAAGAATCGAACTGGAGAGCCTCTTTCTGAGAGGAAACAACATTAACCACTGCACCACCCAGATATGTGGATTTTTGTCTTGTAACTTAAAACTGGTTCCAGAGAAGTGACAGCACTCCTTCTTTATCAGGCTTCTCTGCCTACCACATGTTTAAACCTGCAAGTGTACAAATGTAGATAGCAGTAATATTGGCTATGGAGTGTATGTCAGCAGAAACATCATCACTAATTAATCAGTATAATGGCCGTGAATGCCTCCATACCATAATATCAGAACACAAAACCATATCTTAATAAACTAATCTCCTTCTCTAGTGACTCAAACACCATCTTTATAGGTAACTTTACCTCTCCATAAATTGGCATGCCTAAACCTTTACAAATAAGTACAAATAAGCTCTTTTGATCAAATAGCAACAGCCCCATCTACAGGCACCAACATGTTCGATTGTCCTCATCAAGATAGTCCCTGTCTGTTCCGCACCCACTGTCACACCCTCACATATCTGATGAGATGACTGTGCTGTTTTCATCATCATACAGTTCCAGCAGGACAACAACCAGCTCAGCCATCTTCAGAGACTTCTAAGGTCAGTTTTTTTCTTGATAAGTGATGACTTGAAACAGTTTAGTAGTACCACCCGATAACCACATAGCATATACCACTGCATATATGCAAAAGGACACATGTTAAATCATTGACAGCAGTTTTGGCAAACTTAATAAATTGAGAGATGTTCACTGAAACTACTTCCATCAAAACTCGGACACACACCTTATTTTCAGGAGGGCAAGCCATCCTGCAGCAACATTTGGAGGAACACCACCACATCCCCCAAACATATATATGCCAACTTGGAGGTCACACAACAGTGGAGAAAGATGAAAACTCCACTGCTGATGAAAGTAGTTGCGTCATACATCTCTTTATTTACTTGCCTTCACCAAAACTATGACTGATGATTTGACAGGAACCCATCCAAAGTTTATGCTCCCATCTTAGCTTCCTGAAGAAAAGGAGAGTAGTATTGCTGGAACTGAATTCAGTCTCACGTTTTTGTGGGTACCTTCACAAGGTGGGCCCTGCTTCCACAAAACCTCACCAAGATGATACTGATATAAGGACTGTTTTTATACAGCACAAAAAAAATAAAAAGGACAGCTGAGTGCACAAGTACCAGGATGAAAAAAGTGGCCAATCCTGGTATGTGGACTGGTGTTAGGACACTGTAGAATCCTCAAGACATGGAAACATTCCTAGAATTGGGTTAGGCCAGGCTCAGGGGAGGATAGCCCCTAGTTGAAGAAATAAGTAGTAGTGCACAAAAACCCCAAATGAGCCATAATGATGATACAGTGGACTACTGATGATAAAGAAGAAATTATGTATTGTTATTATTATGTAAGAAGCCCAGAATTTCCAGATATACAAAAGAAATTACTGGAAAGAAAGCTTCAAATACAGATTTATGTTCATTAATACAACAGATCTACAAAAAACATTATATAGACACAGAAACTTTGGAATGCTTGGAAAAAGAAGGAAGTGCAAAAATATAAACAAAAATATTACTGAGATTTTTGACAGTTATTAAAAATAAACATGGATATAGGAAAGGAAAAGAGATCTCATATGGTGCAATATTTATACAAAGGAGAAAGCCAAACTAATCAATACAAAAAAGCAGTTCCAAAGATTTTTGAAGAGAAATACAGGCAAAGACCCCCCACTTGTATAAAATTTTACACACAATACAGAAAATAAGAAAAGAAATGGGGAAAGTAGAAAACAGGATTAGTAATGAAGAAGTTAAAGAAATGGAAACGTACGGATTATCTACAAAGTATAGGATTTAGTGTAGAAAATTCAACTCTGATAATGTTGCAGCATGATGGAACAATAAGCTCCCAAATTAAAAAGAAACAGGTGGAACAATAATTATCTGATCACCTGCCACATGAAGATACTCAGGAGCCTTCAGTAGGAAACCAGTACAAAAGTTCAGTTGGAGCTGCACAGCAAGGGAAGAAGCAGGAAAAAGTGGCAACTCTGACCCAGTCAATGTTGTAGAGTGATGGGTGAATGAGTCCCCATGTGAAAGAGCAATGGATAACGCAGGATGTAGCTGGAGAGAATATTTCACGGGAAGATGTTCTGAAACTTTCTGTAAAATACCCACAGGAATGACAGATCAAAGAATGTGCTATCAGTTTAGAAGAAAATGATCTAAGGGAAGAGTTGCTTGATGGATGGACATATTAAGATTGATGAAAGAAACAGATTACAGAAAGTCAATAAGACCCAAAATGTTAGAAGTCAGATAAAACAGACGAACACAATAATCAAGACAATTAACAGAAATTTATGTGATATAACATAGCAAATATAATATATATTAACCTGCAGCTAAATTAATGACAAAATCTTACAAAAAATAAAATAAAACAAGGCAATAAGGGAAGGGAAGAAATCAAACTCCATCATGGAAGCATTGAATAGGGAAAACTATAAAGCAATTAAGACAAGAAGTAACTGTTGGAAGAGTATAGAAGATGGAACACTTCAACAAAAATACTTAGAAAGACAGACATGATAAAAACAATGTGCAGTGTAGCGCATCCACTGGTGTAGCTGAATAGTGTACGGGTTCCTTCCTACCTGACTCTGGTGACACCACTATTTACACTCAACACACCAAGGTTGCAAATAATAACAGATTTTATTCTAGATGGAAACTCTAGTCTTAACAGGCAACAGCACAGTAGCAAACAAATTATTGCAGTAGAACAGAGTTTAGCAATAAGAGGTACACATACAGTGAAATCACACCTCCCAGAACTCAATAAGAGATGTTTTGTCATTCAAATATGAGCAAAAATGCAATGTTATTAAGCAGTGAAGATTCTATAATGCAACAATACTAACAGCAGCTATAACCTTGATCAGTTCTAATCAGACAAAACTGTGAAAACACTCTGTTATACCCTGTTCACTGGCCAGTGAATACTTATAGTCTTAATGCTGGCATGATGGGGCCCGAAGTTGGAGCTCATATGAAACCCAGGTATTTGTAATCCACAAAGCATTTAAGGAGAAATCCACACTGAGGGGTGAGTAACACGAGACCCACAAAATGACAGCCAGTACTATTTCGATATAAAGTTAAACAGTCTCAGTTCAGAAAAGGAAAAAGGGAAAAGCCTAGGCCCACAGTCCCAGTCGAAGCTATAGCACAATCTTATGAAAGTATAAAATGGCGACCAAAGCCTCTCACCACTCTGTCGACAATATTCTGGATGCCAGGCACCGCAGTTCCACTGATGAGATGTGTAGAGAGCACCCAACAGCTGTCTGGTAATCGAAAATAGCATCTTTATAATAGGCCCAACAGTATTCCTTGCTGATCAGATGCAGATGTGAGACTACTGGTTCCAGACTTCTCTCCTGATTCCACAGATCACCATTGACCAGGTTTTAGAGGAGGGAAAAACACGATCTGCAACTTCACTTCCCCCTCCCAGACACTAGCAAAATCCAGTTTCAATGTAAGGACCCTTATTCCTTCACCCTGTCTTTTCAGTCTCATCCCTTTCACTTTTGTTTCTCTCTTTTATATCAAATGAAAAGGAGCTCCACCTTGTGGTGTATTGGAAAACTGCAGTCTGTTAACCATACAGTGGGAGCTACACTCTCCCCCCACGTGAAAAACTTGGGTCCTCCCAAGGCAAAGGTAGATTAGCAGCAATATATATACAACACTAATGCACCATCAACGGAACAGTATTTATGCATTCAAAAGGTACATACCACCAGAGGTGATCAACATTATGCTTAACTTGGGATGGCATGTCACCAACTGAGCAGAAGGCATAGAGATCATGGGCGTAGAATCTCCGATGAGCAGTGGTCACAGGCTCCTGTGTACTATGTCCCAAACTGTCATATGTAAGCCTGTAAGCCTCTGTGGGGGCTGAATCAGTCTCTGAGGTTTTGGTTCAAAAGAGACAACTGGGGAATTTTGCTCTGAGGGTTGGTCACTCGCATCACACTCAATGTCCAGTTCGTCATTAGGCATATTGTCTACTTCTAAGATTTTCTCTTGAATAACTTCACATTCTTTCTCCATAACTGTACAACTGTCCTCAGTACCATTATCCGAAGTTTGCATAGCAGGACCTCCATCAGCATCAGGTTCTGCAAAAGGTACAGAAACATCACTTAGTCTGTTATTGGTGCTGGACTGCTCAAAGTGACAAGGGACAAATTACGGTGCATTTACACTGAGATTGCAGTCCATGGTGTCTCGAACATCATCATAGAAAAGTCCACTAAAACCCCAGTCATCATCACTGTCCTCCTCTCCTTCAGCAGGAGGAATCATAGGCTCTTGAACCTTTGGGAGGATATTTCCTCTCTGCCTTAGTCTTCTGGATCACCTTGAGTTAGGTTTTCACTGAGACATTTTGGTTTCCAGATTCATAAGTCTCACTGATTGAAGTTGTTGCGGTGCCAGGTTTTGATGAGTCCTTCTTTCCCCTCAGGGCAGACTTGGTAGACAGGGATGTTAGGTAACTGAGAACAAATTATGTAGATCTCAGATCCCATGGTCAGCTATTTTGTGCTTTCTATGCAGGCCCAAGTTTCTCAAGAGAACTCTGTCCCCTGGTTGCAAGTCATGTATCTTCACTTTCTTGTCATAGTGAGCCTTGATTCACTGATGTCTTTGTCCCGTTGGTTGTTCAGCTAACTCATAGGCCTGTCTGAGGTGCTCCTTGAGTCTCTCCACATAACTGCCATGAGATTGCACTGGCGTATCATCACCTGTGACTCCAAAGGTTAAATCAACAGGAAGACGAGCTTCTCTTCCAAACATTAGGAAGTAAGGTGAGAATCCTGTAGCATCACTTTCAGTACTGTTGTATGCATGCACCACTGTGGCTATATGTCTACTCCATTGAGTCTTCTTCTCAGCAGATAGTGTTCCCAACATGTCTAGTAAAGTTCTGTTGAAACGCTCAGGTTGAGGATCCCCTTGCGGATGATAGGGAGTGGTATGACTTTTCTGAATTCCTAAAAGAGTGAGTAGTTCATGGACAAGCTTGCTCTCAAAGTCACACCCTTGATCAGAGTGTATCCTTTTTGGCAGGCCATAGTGTACAAAGAACTTCTCAGCAAGTAGTTTTGCTACTGTAATAGCTTTCTGATCGTGAGATGGAAATGCTTGAGCGTATCTGATATAGTGGTCTGTAATCACCAGCACATTACTGATCCCGCCTTCATCCGGTTCAATGCAAAGGAAACTTATACAGACAATTCCATGGGTCCACTACTCTCCATTTGACCCAATGAGGCAGCTCTGATGGGCAGAGTCTTTCTCTGAATGTAGCGAAGACATGTACGGCAATAATCTTCAACATCTTGTTTCATGCATGGCCAGTAGAATCTGTCTCGTACAAGTCCCAGAGTTCTGTTATAACCAAGATGACCATGTTCATCGTGCAATGACAAAGTACTATTTCTCAATACTTTTGAGGAAGCAATAATTGCTATTTTTCACTGTCAAGTGCACTAGGAGATCTCCTATACACTAGTCCATTTTGTATCTGGAGTCTGTCTCATTCTTTAGCCAAAAGTCTTGGCAGTGGATGAATATCTGTGCAGAGCATATCATCTTGTTTCTTCTCTAAAGCAGCTACCACCAGCTGACCTAATGGGTCTTCTCTTTGAGTCTATATTACCTTATCGAAAAGCCATAATATCAAATGGCTTTTCATTGAACCATAAAAGTCGAAAGCTTAAAATAGCGAAAATGCGAATGAGCAAATTCTTTCCCTGGGAAAGAAACCACTTGGCCATCCTTGTGAGTTTGCCCTTTTCCCTACTGTAGTGCGATCTCGGAGTTGGTATATTTAGTTGGGGAGGTGTGGTGGGTGAAGCCCCCCACTTTATGTTTAGATTAGTGTGTAGTTGGTGGTAGGGCTAGCGATTTCTTTCCCAGGGAAAGAATTCGCTCATTCATGTTTTTGCTATTTTAAGCTTTTGAATTTTGCAGTTCAATGAAAAGTCGTTTGATATTACGGCTTTTCAATAAAGTAATATAGACCCTTCTCTTTGATCTCTCCTGAGGTCACTGTTACTCAAAGCTGGTAGCGCTGAAGGTTGTAAAGTGACCAGATTACAGTAAGCTTGGGGTATTCTTTTCGTAGACAGACCCAACTTCTGGGCTCAACATTCAGTTTGTTGGTAGCAGGTTGCAATCTGGCACATAGCTCTCACTCCTGGTGCAGGAATTTCCACCCATTCATCATCAGGTTGTAAATCCCCAAAAGGTCTTCTGGACCGACCATCAGCATCTCCATTTTTGTGTCCTGGACGATATTTTAAACTGAAGTTGCAGTTGGATAAAGCTGCCATTCATCTGTGGCCAGTAGCATCTAGCTTTGCAGTGGTCTGGATGTATGTCAGAGGGTCGTTGTCAGTCTGAACTTTGAATTCAGCCCCATAGAGGTAGTCATGCAACTTGTTTACTACAGTCCACTTTAAAGCAAGGAATTCCAACTTGTGTGCAGGATATTTCCTTTCTGTTGGAGATAAATTTCGACTGATAAAAGCCACAGGTCTCAGTTTTTTGTCATGCTCCTGGTAAAGGACTCCAACCATCTCTGCTAGCATCCACATGGAATGTGTATGGCTTTGTTGAGTCAGCATATGCTAGCAGTGGGGCATGTGTGAGACAATACTTAAGTTGTTCAAATGCCTCTTCGCATTCAGGACTCCAACAACTCTCGATTAATTCTTTAGAGCCTCTCGGTCCCTTTGGCTTCTTCAGAAGGATGTCTTTATCTGTTTCATCTACTTCCTCATCATTTTGGAGCAGCTGATTGAGTGGTCTTGCTATCTTTGAAAATCCTTCCACAAACTTTCTACAGTAACCGCAGAACCCAAGGAAAGATCGCAGCTCTGTGATGGTTCTGGGTCTGGGCCAAGATATCACAGCTTCAACTTTTCTGGGGTCTGTGGATATTCCATTTGCAGACACTACATGTCCCACATAGGTCACTAAAGGTTGGAGAAATTTGCATTTGTCCAGTGACAACTTCAGTCCTTCCTTCTTAATTCTGTCCGATACTTTCGTCAGTCTTTTTTCGTACTCCTCTAGGGTCTTCCCAAAGACAATGATGTCATCAAGGTAGACTAAGACTTCCAGGAGATGCATGTCTCCAACTGTTCTTTTCATGATTCTCTGGAAAGTTGCCAGTGCATTCGATAAACCATGAGGTAGGTGATCAAACTCAAAAAATCCCAAAGAAGTGATGAAAGCAGTCTTCTCTTTATCTTCTGGGTGCATAGGGATTTGATAATATCCACTCCTTAAGTCTAGCAAACTGAAACACTTACTACCCACCAGGCAATTTAGGGCATCTTCAATCCGGGGTGTTGTGTACTGGTCTGGAATGGTTTGCTGATTCAGAGTACGATAGTCAAGACACATGTGAATTGACCCATTCTTCTTCCTGACAACAACAATGGGAGAGGCATATGGACTTCTTGACTCTCAAATTATCCCTGCGGCTTTAAGTTCTTCCAGATGTTTTCTCAAGTCCTCCAGATCTCCTGGGGTTACCCTTCTGGAACGTTCTCCGAAAGGCCGGTCTTCTTTTAATCTTATTTGGTATTTTGCACTTTGTACACAACCCACATCCAGCTCACTTGTAGAAAAACAATTTTTCTTCTTCATCAACAGCTCTTTAGCTCTGGTTACTCACTCAGGGGACAGAAGACCACCTCCTAGATCAATATCTTCCAGCTTCAGCTTGTTGATTCTGCTCTCCTTTCTTGTCAAAATAGAAGCAGGTAAGGGAGTGGCAGCATAAACATTTCCCAAATGCACTTGTGAACGCAGGACAATGGGGGTACTTCCTTTATTCTTCAACCCCACAGGCAAAGTATCATAAGGATGCTTCAGCTTGTCAGCAGGCCAAACTTTGGGGACTAATTTCAGCCCCGGTGGCAAGTCTATTTCTTGATCCATTTCCATCATGAGATGAGAGGAAGCTGTTCGTCCACACATCCTCACTGTGGCTCTCAAGCAGGTGACCTGACCAGGATGAATTATATGTTCTTTCCCAGGAAGGGTCCATACGTGACCAATCTCATCTTTCTTACTATCCTTCTCCTTCTGAGGGGCACCAAAGGCTAGTCTCAGGAGTGGATGTAATGTTGGGTGTTCCTGGGTCAACTGAGGTATCAGCATTCTTCTAACGAGGTCAGTATTTGTCCCCACTAAAATAGATGCTGAATCCTTTTCTTTTGGCCTGGGGCACACAACAGTGAGAGTTTCAAAAACTTCTGTTGACCCACCAACTGAGGTGGAAAATTCTAACTTGAGTGAGACATAACCATCATAGGGGAAGTTAGTGTCACTTAGCCTCCAGATCTCCAAGTCTTCTAACTTTCCAAGTGGCAAATACTTCAAGTATTTCTGGTAGAAGTCTCTGAACAGAATGGTGATTTGTGCACCAGTATCCAACAATGCTTTACTGTACACACCCTCTATCTTCACTGCCATGATAGGCGACGGTCCACCTAGCCCATCGGGTACATTCTATTTCCGGTGTTGTTCAGCCGTATGGCAGTCAGCATGTTGTTGAGTTACTGTTGGCTGGCTTCACCATTTTAAAGGATGGAACTCTTTCTTAGTAATCGTTTGTGGTTTCAGATGCTGAGACTTTTGCTGAGATGACTTTCCAATTTGGTTGTTCACCGCAGATGAGCTAGAAGTGTGCACAGTGGGTAGTTTCCCTCCTCTATTGCAAGGAGTGGTTGAGAAGTGAGATCCAGGGAGACTTCTCTTAATGTTAGATTTCAAGGGACTCTTGGTAACTGGGCACTCAGCTGGCTCCTTCACTGAGGCCATTTGAGGTTTCCCTGCATCGCACTTGCCAGTAATAGCTTGTTCACTTATCCACGTTTTCTGCATTTGGACACTGTCACTTGATATGCCCTGCATCTCCACAGAGAAAACAAAATCCAGTAGGAACTCTGAACATTGGCTTGTTTCTTCACTGAGTCCCTTAGTGGAGGTTCTAGCAGATGTATTCCTCCCTTCAGCTAAAGTTACCACTGCTTTTTGTAATTCTGTAACCGTATTGGTAACTTGAGCTATGGTGTCGGTTAGGGAAGTCACCTGCGCCTGCAACTGTGACACCTCTACATTGTGGACACAAAATGGCAGCCAGTACTATTTCAAGATAAAGCTAAACAGTTTCAGT
Organism: Protopterus annectens; assembly: GCF_019279795.1. Classification (NCBI taxonomy): domain Eukaryota; kingdom Metazoa; phylum Chordata; order Ceratodontiformes; family Protopteridae; genus Protopterus; species Protopterus annectens. The sequence continues at coordinate 561,109,305 of NC_056749.1, forward strand.
TCAGAAAAGGGAAAAGCCTAGGCCCACAGTCCCAGTCGAAGCTATAGCACAATCTTATGAAAGTATAAAATGGCGGCCAAAGCCTCTCACCACTCTGTTGACAATATTCTGGATGTCAGGCACCACAATTCAACTGATGAGAAGTGTAGATATCACCCAACAGCCGTTTGATAATCAAAAAGGACGTCTTTATAATACGCCCAACAGTATTCCTGTCCTTGCTGATCAGATGCCGGTGTGGGACTACTGGTTCCAGACTTCTCTCCTGATTCCACATATCACCATCGACCAGGTTTTCAGAGGAGGGAAAAACACGATCTGCAACTTTACTTCCCTCTCCCAGACACTAGAAAAATCCGGTTTCAATGCAAGGCCCCTTATTCCTTCACCCTGTCTTTCAGTTTCATCCCTTTCACTTTTGTTTCTCACTTTTATATCAAATGAAAAGGAGCTTCACCTTGTGGTGTATCGGAAAACTACAGTCTGTTAACCATACAGTGGAAATACAGTGTTAGCTATAGCAGCATCAGAATAAACCAAGATCTATCGCACACTATTGCAAATAATAAATAAAAGATATCAGCATAGACAGAAAAACTTATACGGTATGAAGACAAATATGAAGGAAATGTATAAAATAAGCAAAGTTTTATTGAGAATTGGAAAATTAGTAAAATGAATAGAAACACTACCACAATAGAAGAAATAGACACATTTTGGAGCAATATCTAAGAAAACCCTGTGGAACATAACAAACATGCTGAATGAACAGAAGAAGTAAAAAATACAGTTGTTGTTGTTGTGTCTTTCGGCTTATTTCCCAATTAGGGGTCGCCAGAGCGGAACTCTGGTCCGCTAATAATTGGCAGTAGATTTTTTACGTGCAGAGTTGCCGGCCCTGATGCACAACCTTCAATGAAGGTACGCCCATTCACGCATGTCTCCACACAGAAGACGCTCTAGCTGAGAATCGAACAGGACAACGTCTTACTGTGAGGCAACAACGCTACCGCAGCACCACCACCGCAATAAGAAGTTCAAATGTATGTGATATGAAATGAGATGAAGTAATAGCCAGAGAAACTGAAATAAAATCAAATAAAGCTCCTAAATGGAAACCCCAGGCCCATATGCAGTACCTAACTGCTGGATAAAAGTGTTAACATCTTTACACTAAGATTTAGCCCTGAGTAAGAACTGCTTATATGAGCATCCTGAACAGACAACAAATTGGTCAACAGCAGGAAAAACGATACTCCTCCTTAAGATTGAACCTGCAAGCTATCCTAAAAACTATAGGCCAATAACTTGCCTTCCCATGAAGTATAAACTGTGTACTGGAATTGATGCCAACAGAGTTTATAGTCATTTAGAAGAAAAGATAATCATGGCAACAGCACAAATACTAATGGCAGGAGGACTGTATACTGAAAGACATAATAACGTGGCAGGAATGTTGTACTAGGGATTGTGCAAATATTATAATACTGAAGTAGATGAAAAACTTTGGAAACATGAGCCACAAAGCATCACAGAAAATGATGAAGTCTACATCACTTGGGATCACCCATTACCAACAGTTCAAAAGATAGATGTGAGAAAAACAGATATAGTGGTTCATAAAAAGAAGACAAAAGTAGCATTGATCTTTGAAATTACTACACCCCGTAATTACAGTGTCTTACGTATAGACAGACACAAAAGTCATAAAATACCACAAATGAGGGCAATGTGGAAGGTTTCTCAGACAGTTCCTATAATATAAGGAGCAATAGGTCTCATAAAAAGAATTTACTTGTATTTAGATATGCTGCTGATACATGTAACTCCATATGAATTATAGAAGTCAGTTCTGGGCACACTGCTGGTGCTGCAAAGAGCACTCTGGGCTATCATGAAAGACTGAAACAATACTAATTTCATGAACTTTAATAATACTTTGTCATAGAAATGGGATCCATTCCGATCATGGCACTAGAAACCCAAAAGTCTTAAAGAAAGTAAATCGAGGCACAGTGTCTATTTTCCACAAATACAAAAACAAGTTAAAAAATCAGGTGGAACTCAACTACAGATGAATTGTACAATAAAAATGAAAATGTTTATAGCACTAAATAACAAAACAAAGACTCAGAAAAATGTAATCAACCTCAAAAGGGTTAACAAAGAACTCAGAGTATCAAGATCAAATTCTACTAAGCTATTTGCAAAACTAAACATTGCTGTGTTAGCAAAGAATAGTCAAAAGACATTCTTTAATTATGTAAAGAACCACAGGAATAACACCTAGCACATAATTATTTCTAACAGCATTACCTTTCAATCCCTGGGGATATAGATAATATCTTTGTAAATAAATTAAGGACTTTTCACTCAATCAACTTTAACTTACACATAGAACCAGTTCATACTTCCCCAGTAATTACCTCTGAACAGATACCAAAATTGCTGTCCTGGACCAAAACACCAGTTCTGTGGTTCCAATTAACATACTCAGCTGTTTTCTGGTCAGTAAGAAATACTCCCTACCCTACAAAAACTATTCAGCAATACCATTTCCCTGGGGAATAGCCATGGTAGTCACGCTGTACAAAGGAGGCCCCACCATCGTCAATGACGACTACAGACTTATCCCACTCAACATACTATGCTTGGTATTACAAGCTGAGCTGCTCTTCAGGGGCTACTGTCATTCCCAAACCTGGGGTGGGGGGGGGGCAATGCAGAATGATGACATTTGGTGTCACTGCCCTGAAGAATTCCCTGATGTGGAAAGCAGACGTGAGACAAAAATGGCACAAATCATATTGTGATTGCCAATGTTACCATTTAGTTTCATACTGTTGCTTTAAACTGTGATCGATCTTTCAGAGCAGTGTTGCCCATGAAGTTTGGTTCTCCTGAGAGATACTAGGATATGCTAAGTTGGTAAATGTGGGTGTCTGCATGTGTGCCCTTGGTACTTACGTTTTCTGTTAGTGTTGCAGAAGTATGTTTTCTTTTCTATGTTTTTTTTAGGGGTAGAGCATCTGGCTATTGCTTTTGCATCACTTCACATAGGCTGGGTGGGTATTTGTGTGTGTGTGTGTGGCTGCGTGTGAACAGTTTATATTTCAGTCTGATGGCACTACTTCAGGCTTTTGCTTGACTGTATACACATATGGTAGTGAAACTGATTTCACAGGGTAGGAGGACCATCTCAGGCCTCTGCTTCATTGTACATATCTGTGTAACAGCGCTTTTTCACTGTCTGCCTCTCACTGACATCACTGTGCATGGTCATTGCCTCTTCTGTCTTTCAGCATAAACATAAGCAGATGATAATACTAGTAGCTACTGCAAGAGGCAGCAGATTCTTCTGGCATGGGAGGGTGCATGGGATTCTTATCTCCTCATGTGTACTTCTATATTCTGTACAATCTCTAGAACATCTTCAGTAATGACACCCTTCTCTTTTGCCTCCCTTCTGTAGGTCATGATGATACCATCCAACAGCTGGAGTGTGAGACATTGTCCAGTGCTGTCTTGGGTGTGGCAGCAGTTGAGATGGGTTAGCAAACATGGAATGCCTCACTGGATTATGGTGTACTGACCTGTTTCAAGCACACAGCTCAGTCCAATCACCTGCCCAAGCTCAGCTGAAGCTGGAGGTTGACTGAGCATTAATACACAGGGTGGTTGCACATCAGTCCCTCCTGCAATGAATTCTAGATTAACTTGACTGGGTCACCCTTGGTATCAGGCCAACATAGTGTGGTCCATACCACCAGCCACCCTGTTCTGGAACCTTTCCCCCTCTGGGCCAGTCATCTGCAGACATGCCATCTGTAACCTATAACTTGCTTCTAGCCATTTGTTTCTCTTTTACTTTGTTGTGTGTATCCCATGTCTATCCTGGTTTGTCTATACTGTTTCATGTTTGCCTGTCTGGCCCTGCTGTCTACACTCCACCATCTTCCCTTATATATATATATATATATATATATATATATATATATATACATATGTGTGTGTGTGTGTGTGTGTGTGTATCTACATCTATACATATATATATACATATATATATATATATATATATATATATATATATATATATATATATATATATTTATATAGATATACATTCACATATAGAAAATGGAGACCTATTCCCTCCCACCCAGTGTGTGTCAATCAATCAGTGGCACTTTTAGTGCATGCCAGACCATCAAGGAAATTTAGTTAAATCAGCTTTCACCAACAGTGGAGTTCTCTTTTTGCTCCACCATTGTATATTTAAGTTCAGGGATGTGGAGGATGTCCCTTTGTAATGTATGGAGGTGGGGGGGGGGAATGCAGTAGGGCTACCCCCTGCAAAATAATATAATCTCAAAGTTCAACAAAAGTTGTTTTTTACTGATTGGCACATGATGATAAAGTTGCCAGTTGATCAACGTTCTTCCACCACACCTGTATGTTTTCCTTCTGTGTATTTCTGCTTACTATATACCCCCTTTCCTAATTTTTTTATTGCACATTGCCCCTTTTTAAAGGAACCCATATAGTGTCCTGGTAGTGGTACAGCAGATAAAAATGGTTTTCATATAGGGTCTATGTGTTTGCTATCCACCACTTGGTGGCAGCATGCTCCAGCACAGGCAGACTCACACTATCTGCTGTAGCTATAGTACATGTTCTTGTGATGCCTTGCATAGCAACTCAACAGCGCTGTCTTTCTCCACTATGTATCTCCTCTTTTTCACCACTCTGTCGAGGTTACAACTTTCTATCCTACCTAATATGCTCTCTCTGAAGTGTAGTTGCCTGCCTATATGTGCACCCTGTCTCTTCTTGGTTATTCCTATCTGCTTTATGCAATAGCGTATTCTAACTATGTAATGGATCTGCATGAATCCTGGTCAATATTCTTTAAGTACTATCTTAAGAAACACATGTTATTAATCAGTCCATCTTTTTACATCTTAACATCATACTGTTGTGTTCTCGGAAGGCAAATCTCTGTTTATCTCTTTTGGACACAAAGTATGTGGCATTACTATACACTGAGGTTTGCAATATGATCTATTTTTTTTGACAAACAACTTATGCCATTACTGGAAATATACCAGGAATCATATCTAATACTCTTGTTAAAGGAAAACCTAGTGATATTTTATAAACAGTGCTATCTATTGTAGTGACAATGAACTCTAGCCTTCTTTGGCTATGTACCAGGGTTCCCATGTAGTCGTCCGTGTATTTTGCAATCTCTGGCAAAAAAGTTGTTTGTTTTACTTCTTCTTGTGTTTTGTAACTGTGGTACTGCTGCCCTGGGCTTTAGAAACAAGGTGAGCTGTTCAGCTCCTGATATCTCTCAGTTTACAGCTAACAGGCACAGCCTGCAAACCCAGCATGATGTTTGGTTAACTTTGTAACTGGGAGTGCTGCAAAATATAATCAGACTTTGTTTTATTTTTGATGCCAGCAGAGCATGGGAATGCAACACCCACAGAGTGTATAACCACCTTATTAGCATGAAGTTCAAAGCTTCAGCCAATCAAGATAAAGCTATGCAGGTGGCATCTGAAATGGTTTTATGAGTTAGATTAACATTCAATCAAGATAAAACCAAGTGAGTAGTATGAAAAAGGGTTTTGTGAGCCGGATCAACATAATCTGAGAAACCAGGAAGCTATGAGTCTGGCACTGATTTACTGAATAATACTGATGACCCTCTAAAAAAACAGTAAAGTCATTATTTAGTCTGTATGCCACAGACACCAAATGGGGGTTAGTAAAAGCAAAGCAGTCAAGTAACACATATTTGTCACTTGGGCTGCAGGACCTTTCTCAAGTAGCTGGAGAACAACATTCTAACAGTCTGTTTCAAAGTGCATATTACCACTGCATATCACACACTGACACATGTCATGCATTAGATGTGACGCCTTGAAAGCACAAAGATACTTGGAACATAGACGTGATGTAATAGCTTTTATTGGACCAATGTCCGTTTGCAATTACTCAAGCTTTCAAGCTGGCATCAGTCCTTCATCAGGAATTATTAAGTTACCAATGTTGATGTTAAATACAGTGCTTAAATATTCACTTGTGCCTAGGAAGGGCAGTATATTAAGTATCTCCTATTAGCTAAATAAAGAACTTTTCAAAAATCCTAGGGTGGAAAACATGCAGCTTATGCTAAGCCTGAGTGACAGAGTGTGTGTGTGTGTGTGTGTGTGTGTGTGTGTGTGTGTGTGTGTGTGTGTGTGTGTGTGTGTGTGTGTGTGTGACACAGAGAGAGATTTTTGAGATTCGCTCTTCTGTGTTTTCAGTCTTTTTTTTTTTTGGCTTTTTAGCACTTGGCATTTTGAGTGTCGACATTTCAATACGGAGCCAAAGATAATGCTTGGAGATACTTTTCTGACTTTTAATGAGACAATAAATCTCAGAATAAGAGATGTGTAGAGAGGTTAGATAAATCCAGAGAAGGAAAACAAAAAGTTATAATTTGTAACTGTTAGTCTGTCTAAAGAAGCAATCTTTGTGAGATCGAAGTTTTGGTTAAAAGAAAATATGAATTAGAAATAATGTGTTCACAATGATAAGAAAGGCAGGGACTACCAAGAAAATAAGATACAGGGATAGAATACATGGATATCGTATGCAGTCAATACACTAAGTAGGCTATGGTTTAGCTAAGTGAGAGGAATAGAGAAAGGAGGAGGAAGAGAGAAAGACAATAGTGTTCTTACAATAGATAAGATTTCGAAGAATAGCTAAATTTGATGATGTTTTGTTATAATGTAAAAACTGCCTGAACATTAAGGCCTTACAGACTGGTAAGTTTATCGTTACTGGGAATCTTACCAGAATGCTGCCTTATGTGAAAATAGCTGTTCTTGTCGTGATATGTGAGAAATGTGCACCAGCATGTGTGATCAAGCACCACTTAAATGTCTTTCAGCATTATACACTGATATGGAAAAAGGATGTTGTTGTCACCACTGCAGAGAATAGATCACCACTTATTTTTTTCTAGAACTAATACCTTCAGTTTTCGAGACTGTATTCGTGGTCCTGCAGAGTGATGCTAGCAGCAGAGAGGCTAAAAGAGCGACTGCTAACCTGATAAAAGTGTTTTTTTTCCTACCTGGCTGACTGTCCGATCTAGCTAAACTGCAAGTATTTCTGCTTTTTGAACTGTTTTAAACTGTTTAAAGTTGTTTTTGCACCTGCACTTTTAAAGTTTGTCCTGTTTGTTGCATTTACCTGTTGAGGCTACACACTCAAGTGTGCTAGCCTGTGTTACATATTTATTGCATTTTCCTGCTTTTTGTTGCAAAAAAGAAAAAAAAAATGATCCTTGTTTCCCGTCTTTCCTGACCTAGAGTAGTCCAAATAAAGGCTTTGCTGTATTCTGGACTTTTGGAAAGTTCCTGTGTTGCCCATTTCCTTTCTTGGATAAAGGGAGGCTTTTTTGTTCACCAGTGGCAGTGGGGAGCTTAGAGCAGCCTATCTATCCCTGGAGGAGTGCTCCCAGCACAAGAATGGGCCAATTTCTAGCTCTTTCAAGTCCCCCTATATAAAACCCGCTCTAGTGCGGGTTTGCACGATTTTGCGCATAGCACAGCATTGGGCAGCTCCGCTTAATTGGGTTTAAACCATTCTTGGCTCCATAAAGTCTGCTCTTCACTTTTTCCCTTAGAACTGATCTAGTTCTCATAATAAACACTCTATTCCTACTCTAAAGCCTGGCACTTGCTCACTAAAGCAATTATATAAGTCAGCACTAAAAAATTAAAAGCACTACACCCTCACAAACTCCCCTTGAGTACCTTATTCCCCATTGGCCTTTTTTTTAAATTATAAAGGAATTCCCAATACTATTCTAGCATGTCCAAAGCTCAGTTGTTAATCTCCTCTCCGGTCCAGCTGGTGAATCTGGGAATCTTGAGGCAATGTTACAACTGCCTCATGTAGACAGACAACCCTCTCCTCCTCCCAACAAATTCCAGCACATGTGAGAGATGCAACCATATAGCCAAACTGGAGGCTAAGCTCTCTCAACTCAGTACTGGCGTAACCAGTCAGGAGGAGAAGGAAACCACACTCACTACAATTCCAGTCTCACATAGACCTACCACGACAGCAAACCAAACACATAAACGCACAAAAACATACTCAGAGGCTCTAAATAAAAATCTGCCTAAGCAGCAGAGACGTCCAAAGCAGACACCCAAGCAACCGCTACCCCAAAACAAAACATGTGCAACACATAGCTCACAAAGCCAGTGTGCCGAACAGTCACAGCCCTTAAGGCTAAACAACACACCTGATACACTTGTAATAGGTGACTCTATCGTCAGACACACTGACGTGCCACTCACCAGGCTGACCAAGGAGAAGGTCACGGTGAGCTGCCTGTCGGGGGCTAAGATCCGCCACATAACACAAGCACTCAGGTCACTCCATTGCAAGTACAAATATGACTCAGTCATTGTCCATGCTGGTGTGAATGACCTGAGACGTACCTCCCTGGACTACATGAAAAGAGACATAGAGGAGCTCTCTGAGCATGTAGCCCAGGCCGGTATGACCCTGACCTTGAGTAGCATCTTACCCTCACCAAGAATGATGCTACAATATGAAGACAAGATGATCAATTTCAACAACTGGCTTAAGTATTGTGTCATTTCAAAGGGGATCCAATGCCTGTCAGCCTGGGATGACATGCTCGACAAGCCACAATGCTTCACTAGGGACGGCTTGCACCTGTCACCCCTGGGCTTTCGGATATTGGCAAAGGCTCTTGCCACCCCCATAGTGCCTTTTTTTAGGCAAGGCTCAAAAGACAAACCCACCTCCATAGGTATCACAAGGGATAAGAAACTAAGAGTAATGCTACTCAACGCCAGAAGTCTAAACCTCAAGATGCACACACTCGAAACTCTCCTTAGCATGGAGAACATAGATAACTGTACAGTAACAGAAACCTGGTTCAAGACTCCCGAGAGCACCCCAGCAATACCAGGTTATACCTCATACCATGCTTTTCGGTCCCAAAACTTGGACCGAACCACAAAAGGAGGGAGAGTATCAATATTCATCAAAGATACCCACACCTCCAGGTTGGTGGCACAGCACGAAGCATCAGAGACTATCCATGTGCAACTAACAATGGGTAAAACTGCCTTCCAGTTTATAGCCTGCTACAGACCACCCTCCCAAACCCAGGAACCCCACTCAGCCTTCCTGAGAACACTGGAAAATATGATGGTTTCTCCAAACACCATTATATTGGGCGACTTCAACTACTCAAACATAGGCTGGGAGCATTACTCTATCTCCAACACCCTAGCCCAAAGGTTCCTAGAATTTATGAACTCAAATGCTATGGAACAACTTGTTACCACTCCCACAAGAGGGGAAAACATACTGGACCTGATCATCACCAACATGGGGGCTCTATGCTCCAGACCAGAAGTGTATCACTCACTGGTAAGATCAGACCACAAACTAATCTCACTGGATATTCACATCCCGACCCCACCCCCTGCCCAGAAAACCACAGTGAAAAACTTTTCTAAAGCAAATTTCACACTCCTCAAAGCCGAGGTGGAATCCTTCAAAGCCCCCGCACCTGTGGAAAATACGGCCCAGACCGGAGAATCCTTTATAAAAGCATTCTATGAACACCTTCAGGAATGCATGGATCATTCAATCCCAAATAAAACTAAGACCCAATCCTCCAATGGCAGGCGTCCTGTCTGGTGGACCCCAGCCATAAACAAACTATACAATAGAAGGAGGAAGCTACTACATGATAGAGCAAAATCCCAAAAAGGGAAGGCAGTATTAGCAAAAAACTACGGGCACTCATAAAATCGTCTAAGGCCAGCTTCGAGAGAAAAATTGCACAGGACACTAAGGATAATCACAAGGCTTTCGTTAGTTATGTTAGGAACCTGGGTGGGAATTCCGAAATCTGCTCAGAATTGGTCCAAAATGACAAAAAATACACCGAACACACAGACATTGCCAACATCCTAGCTGACAGGTTCAGCGCAAACTTCTCCCCCCCCACCAAAAGGGCAAATATCTATCCCAGCAGAGTGCTGCCCCCCTGACATCTCAGATGCTCAGGTAAGAGCAGCCCTCTCCAAAGCAAAAAAACACAGCATCAATGGGACCAGATGGTATCCTGGGCTGCGTCCTACATGAACTCCAAGAAGAGCTAAACCCAAACATAAAACTACTGTTCAGTCTCAGCCTTACTACAGGATATGGGCCCAAAGAGTGGCGTACAGCAACAGTGGTCCCTCTCCATAAAGGTGGTGCCTCAACGAATCCTGGAAACTATCGCCCCATAAGCCTGACTAACTCGGTCTGCAAAGCTATGGAAAGGATCATCATGGACCTCATAAATAAAGATATTGGGGACCTACAGACACTGGATCCTACTTAGTTCGACTTTGTTAAGGGCAGATCCTGCCTCTTAAACCTGGTTGATTTCTTTGAAACAGTCACCAAGGCCATTGATGTGGGGAAAATGGTCCACACAGCCTACCTGGACCTTGCAAAAGCCTTCGATACAATACCCCACTAGGGCATTATAGATAAGTTCACCAGCTTAAATATAAACCTCTATGTCACTATATGGGTTGCAAACTGGCTCAAGGACAGAACCCACATGGTTAGAATTGCTGGAGCCATGTCAGACTCCAAACCAGTTACAAGTGGTGTCCCACAAGGCTCAGTCTTGGGACCTCTCTTGTTCGTTATATATTTCTTAGAGGTACAGACCAACACGGAAGGACTGTGGCTGACCAAGTTCACAGATGACTGCAAACTAGGCGCCATAATCGACTCTCCAGCCAACACAAGCATCCTACAAAAGGGCCTCATAGAAACAGACAACTGGTGCCAGAGCCATGGCCTCAAGCTAAACGCCAAAAAGTGTATAATCATCCCCTTTGGCAAAAACAAAGTGCCCACAAATTACCACATAGGTGGTAATCCATTAAGTACGGAAGAAGTAATTAGGGACCTGGGGACCCAAGTTGATAGCAATCTCTCATTTGAAAACCACGTGGCCAAAGTGGTTAGAAAAACATTTTATATAGCCCACCTAATCATGAAGGGATTCACATCTAGATCAGGGAAGGTCATCGTGCCTCTTTACTCATCCCTCATCAGGCCCATAATTGAGTACAATGACCCTTTTGGGATGTACCTTACCAGACACCTGCAGCAACTGGAAAGACTCCAAAGGTACCTCACCAAGAGGATCAAAGGGCTCAAACAGATGCCATATGCTGCCCGGTTAAAGAAACTCCAGCTCTACTCAGTGGCATACTGCCTGCTCAGACACGATCTGTGCCTGACATATAAAGCCATGTCCAACCCGGAATTAATGGACATGCTGCACCTCAGAAAATCCAAATCCCATCGAGCTACGCGCTCGAGAGACTTGAACCTCAGCCCTGAAATAAATAGGACATGCTGGAGGGAAAGATTCATAACCCATAGGCTCCCTTCCCTCTGGAATAAAATCCCAGTCCAGGTTAGGCAGAGTCCCTCAATGACTCTCTTCAAGAGGAATCTTGATGAGTGGATGGGAGATCGTAGGCTTACCCCGGGTATCACTTCTGTGTCACTGTTAGACAGAGGCACAGTATACTAACCTCAAAAAAGGGCATAGCAAAATTCATTTAAAATGGGTGGCGAAAGCCAAACACACTCTGGCTAGACTTATAAATGCCCTAGGGCAGATAGCCTAGTAAGAACCTATGAACCTATAATGCAATGAAAAGAACACAATGTAAGGGATTCAAAAAGCTGCAGTTATGCCAGGTTAATTGAACTTAAACCTACTGTGCTAGGCAATACGTGATACTTAATGTGTGTCATACTTAACTAAAGTACAAACATATCCTTATATGACGCTGATATGTGAGGTTAATTTCCACCATGTACTGTGTACTAAATTAAAAGATGTTTTATCCTGTTATTAGTGGTGCAACCTTTCTGCATTCCCACATCTTTGCTTCCTTTATATATTAACTTTAAAGTGATACAGTCTCGAAAACTGAAGGTATTAGTTCTAGAAAAAAATAAGTGATCTCTTATTCTCTGCAGTGGTGGAAAACACAAGTTAGAGAATTACAGTATTGATGGTTGTAAAGATCATAGAGTTCCACTTATGAGGTGTAGGAGGCCTTGCACCCCTGTACTTTCAACTCCTACAGTTATTAAGTGTCAATTTTATTGTTGCTTTAACTTGTAATTGTTCTTGTTGTATATGCCTTTATATTTGGATATTTTGTAATTCTTTGTCTCTAGGCCATGATTTTTCTGACTGACGACAATAGCTATTAACAGTCGGAGTGCAATGTGAAGCGGTTATGTTGAACAAGAAAGGCAGGTCAATGTGGGGGCACAGGCAGACTAATATAAGGGTCCAGCTACGTCTAGAATCTTCTAAAGCACCTCCTTTTGCAAGGTTGTAAATCCATAGACTGGATCAATGGGTCAATGCAATGGGAGGTGAAGTGGGAATAAAGAGATGCAATTCAAGAAGGCCTGGATCTGGAAGAGAAAACAGAAAAGGAAGGGAAGGGTAGTGGGGAAATCAGGCTGCTAAATATACTACAGAAAACACTAGTTAAGCTAATTATTTTGTACAACCATCAAAGGTTGTGTAATATGATTTGATAGTGTATATTTTTAACTTGAACCAAGATGTGAGTTCCTAATAAATGCATTTTCTTAAAGTGTTCTGAAGAGAAAAAAAATGGCTACTGCAGCAGCATGGTGCTATACTGGTTAAAGGATCAGCCACACCACTCAGTAAGTACGGTTATACCCTGACCGCTGGCTGCTGCCTGTATGGAGTCTGTCTTTATTGCCATGTACTTAGAGGATTTAATTTGGAATTCTGAATGCAATCCACCTCCCAAGAACATGATGGCTTGTTGGGTATTCAAAGGTTTTATTATAAACCCCATTTTCCCTTGTATGTTTGACCTCAATAACGTAAGAATAGGGGCATGAAGGAAAAAGTCACAGACCTTGTTAGCTAAAAAATATGTAGTTCCACAAATGGGATAGGAAGCCAAGAACAAATGCAAAATACATAGTTAGATGGCAATGCTGCAAGTTGATTTAGCTGATGTGCTGCTGGTGTACACAGCTTTGAAAGTAGAATTTTAGGGAGACTGCTTTGCACTTTACAATCATCTGAAGAGCTCTCCCCATTGTTACTGGTACTACAGCTCTCACTCTTTTATTTCCTGGTTTGAAACTGCTTACAAAAATGTCTGCAAGCTAGAATAAAAACAATGGATGTGGGCAACTTTCGGATGGGAAACAGACTGACACCATTCACCTCATTATGTGTGGGTCTGTCCGTCTCCCAAACAGCATTATTTGCTAAAACAAGTCTGTGCTGGATTAAAACGAATAGCCTGAGTCTTATACTGTCTCAAATTTTCTGATATAATCCTAATACATGCTTAGTACTGGGCATTTATTTTTAATTTACTCTGTGTGTGTTTGTGTATGTTTTCTGTTTAACTCAGGAATATGAATACATAGTATGTCATAACAACACCTTTTTAGACCAAGTGCTCGGACAATAAACATAACGAAGTAGCTTTAGAAGTCTGACACTAGTCAGTTGTTTCAGAAAGGCAACAGCAGATGATGTAGGGCTTGTTTGTGAAAGAAGCAAACCTATCAACTATCCAGATTTTCGCACAATGTCCAGATCTTTTCTTAATATTTTTGGTCTTGTCCTCATAACATTTTTCATTTTCTAGTAAATCATTGAGGATTGAAATCACTGAATGACAGACATTTGAATTTTCAGACTTAACAACCTTCAGCAAATGCATGCCAATGCAACACCTATTATTCTATCAACTTTTTAAGGCAATAAGAGCAATATTTTAAATCTGTCCCTATCTGTGCCCCCATTATTTTTGCCTTTGTTCAGATTTCTTGTGTTAACCGGTTAAGAGGTATGGAAAGATGGGATGTCAGGCAAAAGGACAGGGAGGGTAGCAGTGAAGTTGGACAATGGACACATTGCAAACAAGATAGGTGATTGTTGGTGGAATAACTTGGTGGTAGCTTTCTGTATAAACTACTTGCCATGGGTACTCAGAAGAATGCTAGTCAACTAGACGGTGGCAGAAGTACTCATTTTAGATGATTTCAGTATGCTTTCTAGAATGGGAGGCACCAACCTACGGTGAGTACACAGATATGATCATCAAAGAGGCACCAACAGATGGAGCTATTAAACTAAACATTTAGGGAACTCAGCTGGGAAATAGCATCCTGTACCTGTCCCTGGCTAGTGCTGAGATTGTAAAAGAAGTGAAAAAAAGTGCAAATGAAAGGACCATTAAAGGAAGATTGCAATTCAGCAATAAGGTGATTAATTCATGTGCTGGATCAGAAGGAAATGAATCTCATGCATGTAGTGGATTTTTTGTTTTGTTTTGATTTTTGTGACAAGTTATAAATGGAGTCACAGAAATACACTTAAAGAAACTTAAGTATGATAACAGGGTCAATGGAAGCTGTAGTAAGGCAGACTCTATGGATGGGGAGGGTGGTCTTCTGGTATATGGAAAAGGTGATAAAGGCAGAAATACAGGTTTACAGAAGGCTGGAAGGCAGAAAGAAACTGACTTCAGTGGGTATGTCAAAGGAAATGAACTATGAAAACTGTAACAAAAAAAAAATTAAAATAAAATAGGACAGGCCATCGACAGAACTTTATGCTGTAGAAGGAATTAAGAGGTAGGACAAGATGCTAGAGTGTATGGTATGCCATGAAAGAACAAAGATAAAGTATAACATGAACCCGTTAGAGTTTGAAAAAATCAGTTATAATGACAGCATTTTCTAATAGGTGATTTGCTCTGATCTAAGTAAGGGAGCAACACTAAAACCTCTTGGTGTGGATATGTAAGGTAAGTGCTTTTGATGGTTCTTGGATTAACAGTCAGATTTTAGAGGTGAAAGGTGCTGCAAAGTTAGGGACTCTGAGAATGAACAAAAAATGGAGATCATGTGTTATTTCCTACGGTCCTTACTGAGGTTAATACCAAAGTTATAGTATACGATAAAAAGTTACTGAAGAGCACATAAGCTACTGATCCATGAAAATGACATATTGACACCTGTCCTGAGGACTAGCATTGTGGACGACCTGAACCGGCTTGCTGTTTTGGAGAAGAAGCCTGGTCAGATCTGCTTGCTTCACTACTCTGACCTCCAGTATTACATCTAACTCCTACATAAGACATTAGTAAGCAAGTTAGAAGTCTTGTAAACTGGTCAGGGGCTGCAGTGCTGTCTGAGGTGGTGCACTTGCAGACTGGTCAGGGGCTGCAATGCTTTCTGAGGTGGTGTACTTGCAGATAGGTCAGGGGCTGCAGTGCTTTCTGAGGTGATGTATTTGCAGATAGGTCAGGGGCTGCAGTGCTTTCTGAGGTGATGTATTTGCAGATAGGTCAGGGGCTGCAGTGCTGTCTGAGGTGGTGCACTTGCAGACTGGTCAGGTGCTGCAGTGCTTTCTGAGGTGGTGTACTTGCAGATAGGTCAGGGGCTGCAGTGCTGTCTCAGGTGGTATACTTGAAGACTGATCAAGGGTTGCAGTGCTGTCTGAGGTGGTACACTTGCAGAATGGTCAGTGCTGTCTAAGGTGGTATATACTGAGCATGATGGTAGTGAAGGGGACATAATCCCTCATCTAACTAACCAGTAGGGCTACTACAAAGGTTCATACTTAAGCAACTTCTTTTTTCATCAGTCACAGACATCACTCACTGGCAATTCTGGTAGCGATATTTGTTTGTGGATGACATTAATAAGGATGCAGTACTTACAGATCAGAGGGGCACTGTTACAAGATAGCCTAGAAAACCATACAATCTAATCAAGCAGTAGAGCTGAGGTTCAGTGCCAAAAATAAAGCATCATGAACTCTAGCAAAATGTACCTCAGGAAGATGCACTCCCCATAGAAAAATGAAGAGAGGTTATAGAAAGAAAAGCCTATATATTAAAACAACAGATCAAAATGTACCAATATAAGCAGCACAATAAGGCAGTAAAAGGGCAGATTATGTTACACTACAAGATAGGCAAGATGAAGGAGAAGTGAATTTAACTTACAGTTATACTTAGCAGTGATAAGGAAATAATCTAGAGTATTTTATCTTTATGGCCTAGTCTTTTAGACAACCAGCACCTGGTAAGCAATTTATGACCAAACTAATGAGAAATGTCTTCACAGAAGGAGTGGTAAGTGTCAAGAACTCTATAGCCCATCAGGTGTCAGACTGTCCAAGAAGATATCAACTGAAAGTAACACAGAAAGAGCAAGGCTGAGACAGAGGCAGGAGGCATGGCTACTGCCAGACTAAAAAATGCACAACTCCCTTTTCCTCTAAAAGAGAAACTATCTAAGGCCTAAAGCACAGAGCAATGAGGGATTAAGAGTAAATATTAATGGTCTTCTTACCTGCAGACAGACACCAGTTTTCAAGGTAATAAAAACAGTTGCTTTGCTTGCAGCAAAGAAAACTGAAACTATTTTGTGTGGCTTTTGTGGAACACACTAGTGTCAAATGCTTTTATATTCTAAACTGTTCTGGCTAAGTCTAGGAAATATTTCTAAGACTAAATATTTTTCATGTAGTGCAATGGATTTGTCACAAAGAAACAACTTTCTTTTCTTAGTTATGCAGTTAATTTCCATTACTGATGTAAAGGGTATCAGAGGTCATCACATTTGAGCACTTCAGCAAATATGCAGATGAACCACATAACACAAGAGGGGATATATATCAGAAGATCGAAGTTTCAAAACTTCAAATCTGATATGGTCGACACCATATGACTGAAGTTTTGAAACTTCAAATCTTTCAACGGAGATCTCCATACAGCAAGGAAAGGGAAGATTTCCCTTTTCTGCACTGTAGTGCGATCTTGGAGTTGGTATATTTAAGTAGCAGGGGGTGTGGGGTGCAGGGGGGATTGCCCTTCTGCTTAGAGCATTTAAATGGTTTGTTTTTGTAGGCTGTTGTATTTTATTACATTTTTGATGTTTCAAAACTTTGATTATATCATGTCGACCATATAAGATTCGATATTTTGAAACTTTGATCATGTAATATAGACCTGAACAAGAACCAAAAAATACCATCACTAAACAGGAAGGTTACATGTCTGCTAGGAAGATCACAGAGTGTTTTACCACCAGTACAGCTACTCTGTGACTATCTCTTCATCACAACATT
Source organism: Protopterus annectens (assembly GCF_019279795.1). NCBI lineage: Eukaryota > Metazoa > Chordata > Ceratodontiformes > Protopteridae > Protopterus > Protopterus annectens. Next base: position 561,126,604 of record NC_056749.1, read on the forward strand.
CATTTGGCTTATTAATTCACTGAATCCTAAATGAGACCGATGCTTGAAACCAATCTGTGCAAAGCAAAAAGGTGGTTACCTCCAGGTACAGAATGTTTTCTTTGAGTAACACAAAGCCACGGTGGTACAGCGGTAGCATTGTTTCCTCACAGCAAGAGGTTCTCCTGTTTGATTCTTGGCTGGAGTGCCTTCTGTGTGGAGTCTGCATGTCCTCCCCATGGTCAAGTGGCCTCCGAAAGACATGCGTGAATGGGCATGCCTTTGCTGAAGGTTGGGCATCGGGCTGGCAACTCAGGACCATAAAAAATTTACTGCCAATCATTAGCAGGCCGGAGTTCTGCTGTGGTGACTCCTAGCCAGGAAAAGCCGAAAAGACAAACAAACATCAGCATCCAAACATAGGTTCTCAACATATGTATGCCCTACTCACAAGGCCATAATATCCTGAATTTCCTGGACACAGTAACCAGTGAAGAACAGAATCTGCATCCTTGCCTAAGCACCACAGTATTCCTTTGGAATTTGTTTGATGTGTATGCTCCTAATTATAAACAGATGTACTGCAGTTGTGATATATATATATATATATATATATATATCAAAAACATTCTTCTTTACTGAAATGAAGCCCCACACTGATTAATTTTATTTTAGAATGAGGAATGATTGTTTCCTGTGAAAAAAAAGCATTAGGAAGTTTCTGGTATGGTAACTTACATGGAGAAACAAAAGGCTAATTTGATACCAGGAGTTCAACTGCATTATTTGTCAGATGATCATCTCCCCAAACAGGTTGAACTCTTTCTGCACAGCTAGATATCTTCTAGCCACTGAGGGAAAGAAAGTTATGCAAACGTTTATGCGTCCTGGCCAAAGATGGTTTCCAAAGCACTTAAAAAGCAGAGATAATTCAAACACAAAAAGCAATGATAGTTTAAACACTATTTTAAATAAAAATAGGTAACATACATATATGAACTTTGTAAATATATAAGAATTAAAAGACGTCTGAGTCTACTAGGTCTGTGATTTTCAACACCTATTGTACAAGTTATGGAACATATTAAGAAGATTCTACTTTCTGTCACCTCTCACCATTATATGACATACCTATCATACCCAATCTTGAATCCCCTCAGGACTCATAAATTCATAGCTTTCTCGGAGATACTGTTCACTGACAGCACTACCCACCCTCTGTAAAACAGTACATCCTTTTTGACAAGATGTTTTCTCACAGAGCTCTCGAGTTAATCAGGTTCCATGTATCAGGACTCTGTTAGCTCACTTGACGTTCTTGAAAGATACAACTTTACTGCCTCTCAGTAGCTAGTTTATCTCAGTTGCCTGTTAGCCAATTCATCCTGTTTTAGGTAAAACCTTTGTGGTGACTGGGACACATAACATTGCAAGAGGACTGATTAACTTAGCCAGTCTGTCTAAAGTCAAGAATCTAATGGGGCTAACCAATGTCTACCTTGGACTTCTGTCCAAGCCCATGACTCGCATAATGGCTTCCAAAATACTTAGAACTTTCCTGTTTTAGTGTTTCCAGTGTCCATTTTGTGGTGTACCGTACTGACAAACTGAGAGCCCCTGTGCCTACTCCCTAAGGAGGTAAGCTCTCAGAGTTTATTTATTTATTTATTTATTTATTTATTTATTTATTTATTTAATTTATTGACATTTGTTAACCGGGTTAGTCCAGCTGGGCTTGTGGCCCGTTTTCAGTGGAGACCCAAGGAGAAAAGCTCAAATAATAGACATTAATAGTATATGACAATGCTAAAGCAATATGTGAGCTAATACAGATTTGAGAGACAGATGAGATAAACATAAGTTCTAATACAGAAAAAGGTATATATATATATATATATATATATATATATATATATATATATATAGTAGAAAGCATACATAAAGCTCTGGCAACTGAACCAGTGTTGCAACACTGCATGCAGATCATTATCTGTGTATCTGAAGGCTAGCACAGTCCAGCTCCCAAAACCTCCTACAAATAACATTAAGTCTCAGAAAAAAACAGGCTACTCATCCACCTCATATATGCCTACCATAAAGACCAACTCTGAGCAAAACACCCTAAACCTACCACTATGAACAACAGCATCAAAAGGAATGTTTTAGTGATAGATGGCTATACAGTCAGGCATACTGACTCATTACCCACAAAGGCTAGACAAGAAGAGTGCTACAGTGAGTTGTCATGCAGGTGCTAGCATTTCTGATATTACAAGGGCCCTAAGGACACTTACTCCTGAAAATTTAACTTTGACATTATAGTAGTACATGCAGAAATGGACAACTTGAGACATAAAGCTCTGATGGATGGAGAGAGAGAGAGAGAGATATGTCAGATTTTTTCATGTGTTTTACAAATGAAGGTAAGACACTGGTCCTGAGAAGAATCCTTCACCCTAAATGATGCCTTGATATAAAGAAAATATACTTGATTTCAATAATTTATAAAATTAATGGCATTATTCCAGGGAAGGGGATCCAGTATGTATCAGCATGGGAAGAGATATCCAACAGTACAGCTTATTTTGGTAAGAGTGGGCTGCACCTCTTCTTCATTGGTAGTTACTAGACATGTGATCCAGGAGACCACTGAGGAGTTCACCCCAATTTTCCAATTGTCACAAAGCACTGCTTGGTTAAATGATTTGCACAAGTAACACAGTAGGTAAATGGAGGCAGAGGGTATCAAACCCTACATCACGAGAAGCAGCTAATTAACAGCTCATAGTCTTAATCCTCTGCAGTAAATGGCAAACAGTTCAAAACCTTCCACATACTGGTTACAGCTTTGCTGCACCTAATGTCTTTTTAGGTAAAATCTAGCAGATGAGCATTCAAATGTAACTAACATATCAGTCTCGAAATCAGATCACATTAGGGTGTCTCTCTTCAATGCAAAATGTTTCAAAATAAATTGTCTGATCTTGAGGTACTCATAGGATCATAGGATGTTAGGAAGTTACTAGGCTAATGGCCCTAGGTCCCTTACAAGCCTAGCCAAGTTCTACCCTTATTTCAACAATCAGCACCTAATTCCCATGTCCAAGAGGGACACAGGTGGAACCCCCAGGGTGAACGTATGGATACCCATCCAATCGTCCAGACTGCGTTTGAAGAGGGCCAGTGAGGTGCACTATTTGCAAAGGGTCAATGAGGTGCTCCTGCATTTGGAAAGCATTCACATCTGTATAGTTATGGAGACTTAATTTAAATGTAAAAAATTGCTACATCTGCACCTAGTTTTATTCTTTTCATGTCTTCAGACCTGAGGGCAACTGTGGTGGAGTTTCCATGTTTGTCAAGGAACATATTCCCTCCAGGCAGAACCCGTGGGACCCAGAAACTGAAGTAATTGAACTACACCACTCTAGATTGGATTAATTATAAATTATACAATAAAGGGTTTTTATTATTATATTATTATATATTTATTTATATCATTCCAAAACATGCATGCTGGTTAGACAGCCCAGCTGGCATGTTTATTGTAAATTTAGCCTTCCTCATGGCAAAAGAGCTCAGTAGCCATGCCACACGGATATTTACTTTTTTAATCATGGCTACTAAGCCACAAGGATATTTACTTTTTTAAGCATGGCCACCAAGCCACAAGGATACTTACTTTTTTAAGCATGGCTACCAAATTCAAAATTTGCAATTGCTCTAAAGTATGCCTTGCTATGAGGGATAGCTGACAAACAAAAGTCTGGGCAGTAAACTGCTCTGCAGGCTTACTTATCTGATCTAAATTTAAAAAAATGACTAGTTGGAATTATTTCTCATCAAAAAAATCTGATCAAAGCCAAATAAGTAACTAATAGTTTAAATTATTGCCTTATATACTTAGAAAGTTGCTAGAATAATAGATTTTGTATTATCATACATTTTTGAATGGATAAGAAATGTGAAACTTAAACATCTCTCATTTATTGACTACAATCCTTGGTAATTTGCCAGAAAACCACAGGTTATATGAGGAACACACTAATATATGAGATAAAATAACAGGATAGTCTGAAAATCTGGACAGTTGAAACATATGGTCAGACTGCTATAAGTAGAAACATTTCCAAGAATACAACATCCTGACACAAGTTTAAAAACAATAACAGAAACTGCTATTAGAAACATATACTGTACAAGCATCTGCAGATACATGTAGAACATATGTACAGTACATGCTTCACAAATGTACAGGGAAGAAGATATGAAAGAAAATTAAAGTGTTTATACAATGGTATTATTTAAAAAAAGTTAATTTATTTTTAAGTAATATAATTCATAATAGCAATAATCCACACCACGTATGTCAGGATTTACCCAGAATTGGCTTTGTTTAATCATTCAGGCTTTGTCCTCGTGATCAAACCAGGCTGACTGTTGGTAAATCCTGAGATATCCACAACCAGTTATGGACTATATTAACTTATTATCATGTTACAGAGCTCTTTCTTTTGTTTTCTGATAAGCATGTACATTTCCTCTGTGTTCTTAATGATCAGCAAAATCTCCATTATTCTGCATAACTTTAACTGCCCTTGAATAATCTGGTACAGCTGTACCGCTAATATAAGATAGGCCCACAAATTCCTCGACTTCACAAACAAAACCTCTCGAGCAATTTGTAAACAAATCTATTAGAGGACACAGCATTCTTGACCTGATTCTTACAAATGTGGCAGCCTCTTGCATTACTCCTCTGTTATATCCTTCCCCAATGAAGGCTGACCACAGTCTTGTGACCTTCTACTTAAATCTCCCAAAAGCCCTCACAGCAAACCCCACCGAATATAACAACTACAAATATGAAAATCTAAAGCACTCTATGATGAAATCTCACAATTCACCTATGACTATGCCGCCCTAAACTTTGATACAGCAACAAACTTCACTAAGGAATTTTGCACCCATTTAGAAAATGCATAGCAGTAGCAGTACCTATCAGAACTAAAATCATGGGGAATTAAAAAAAGAAACACTGGTGGTCCACCAATATAAATAAACTCTAGAACAAAAGAAAGAAAACTCCTTGACTTACATATCAGGTCCAATACCTTACTTCTCAATGAAATTGTGAAAAACATTACAGAAAACTGAAAACCACTATCATATTCACAAAAAAAGCCCGTGAACATAGGCTGGCATCTGAAGCCAAAACAAATTATAAATTCTTCTTTAGCTATGCCAGAAAATTAAGAACCAATGCAGTACATTGCTCAGAACTAATTCATAGTGACAAAGCAGACATTGCCAGTAATCTTGCAAACAAATTTAGTGCCAATTCCTCTCACTGAGACTTCTAGCCAAAGCCTTGAAACATCTAAATCCCTTAGTCTCCCATCATCATCATCAGCAGCCTTTTTCCTATTTTCTTCATGGGGTCAGGGCGTTGCATCAGCTATAGTCAGTCATGCCTGAATGCTGCAGAGCTCTCTCACAATTCATCCATCTCTTTGCAGGATGCCCCTGTTTCCTCTTGCCTTCTTCCCTTCTATCCCAGACCTTCTTCACCAGGTTGTCTTCTGCTTTCCTTCACATGTGCCTAAACCACCATAATCTGTTATCTTTAACCATCTCTGCAATTGGAGCTACATGGGCTTCTGCTCTGATGACTTCATTTTTTCATCTGTTGCACAGTGTGCATCCTACCACCTGTTTCAGGCACTAGATCGCCATCAACTCTAGCTTCCTCATTTGGTCCATCTTTACTGCCCAGGTTTCTGTACCATATAGTTATATCACATCACTGTTTTGTACACGTTACTCCCCCAATTATCTCTAAAGATCATTTACTAAAAGTGGTAACCAGGACCAAAAATACTTCCTTTGTGGAACCTGGCAATATATATGATTGCTTAATTAATATTGCTAGATGTGCCATTGCAAATCCACCCCTTAAACTGTATAACCTAAGTTTAATTACTGGTTTTGTCTCTGATGAGTGTTGTACTACACTGGCAAAGTTCCTTAAGGGTAGCCTTACAACTGTCTCATGTAACTGCAGACCTAACAGTCATACAAACCTCGTCTGCAAAGAAATTTAATTGATCAGCAGGATTTCTGAAAGTATGACAGAACAGATCTAAAGGTCTGAACTGTTAATGAGTTGCTTCCAGTGCCCAGGTTCCAGGGTTTGATTCCTTCCACCTTCATTTGCCTACTGTGTGACTCAGATCAAGTCACTATACCAGACAGTGCTCCAGGGTCACCCCTGAAAAGGGACAAGTTGTCCAGTGGACTTAACCAGTCAACAAATAGAAAAAATAAAATATTTCAGACTCTTCATATTTTATTTATTGTTTTCATAGGTTCATAGGGTCATACTAGGCTATCTGCCCTAGGGCATTTATAAGCCTAGCCAGAATGTGTTTGGCTTTCGCCACCCATTTTAAATTTATTTTGCTATGCCCTTTTTCAAGGTTAGTATAATGTGCCTCTGTCTAACAGTGACAGAGAAGTGATACCCGGGGTAAACCTACGATCTCCCATCCACTCATCAAGATTCCTCTTGAAGAAAGTCAATGAGGGACTCTGCCTAACCTGGACTGGGATTTTATTCCAGAGAGAAGGGAGCCTCTGGGTTATGAATCTGTTCCTCCAGCATGTCCTATTTATTTCAGTGCTGAGGTTCAGGTCTCTCGAGCGCGTAGCTCGATGGAATTTAGATTTTCTGAGGTGCAGCATGTCCATTAATTCCGGGTTGGACATGGCTTTATACGTCAGGCACAGATCGCCTCTGAACAGGCGGTATGCCACTGAGTAGAGCTGGAGTTTCTTTAACCGGGCAGCATATGGCATCTGTTTGAGCCCTTTGATCCTCTTGGTGAGGTACTTTTGGGGTCTTTCCAGTTGCTGCAGGCGTCTGGTAAGGTACATCCCAAAAGGGGCATTGTACTCAATTATGGGCCTGATGAGGGATGAGTAAAGAGGCACGATGACCTCCCCTGAACTAGATGTGAATCCCTTCATGATTAGGTGGGCTATATAAAATGTTTTTCTAACCACTTTGGCCACGTGGTTATCAAATGAGAGATTGCTATCAACTTGGGTCCCCAGGTCCCTAATTACTTCTTCTGTACTTAATGGATTACCACCTATGTGGTAATTTGTGGGCACTTTGTTTTTGCCAAAGGGGATGACTATACACTTTTTGGCGTTTAGCTTGAAGCCATGGCTCTGGCACCAGTTGTCTGTTTCTATGAGGCCCTTTTGGAGGATGCTTGTGTTGGCTGGAGAGTCGATTATGGCGCCCAGTTTGCAGTCATCTGTGAACTTGGTCAGCCACAGTCCTTCCGTGTTGGCCTGTACCTCCAAGAAATATATAGAACAAGAGAGGTCCCAGGACTGAGCATTGGGACACCACTTGTAACTGGTTTGGAGTCTGACATGGCTCCAGCAATACTAACCATGTGGGTTCTGTCCTTGAGCCAGTTTGCAATCCATCTAGTGACATAGGGGTTTATATTTAAGCTGGTGAGCTTATCTATAATGCCCGAGTGGGGTATTGTATCGAAGGCTTTTGCGAGGTCCAGGTAGGCTGTGTGGACCACCTTCCCCTCGTCAATGGCCTTGGTGACTGTTTCAAAGAAATCAACCAGGTTTAAAAGGCAGGATCTGCCCTTAACAAAGCCGAACTGGGTAGGATCCAGTGTCTGTAGGTCCCCAATATCTTTATTTATGAGGTCCATGATGATCCTTTCCATAGCTTTGCAGACCAAGCTAGTCAGGCTTATGGGGCGATAGTTTCCAGGATCCGTTGAGGCACCACCTTTATGGAGAGGGACCACTGTTGCTGTACACCACTCTTTGGGCACATATCCTGTAGTAAGGCTGAGATTGAACAGTAGTTTTATGTTTGGGTTTAGCTCTTCTTGGAGTTCATGTAGGATGCAGCCCGGGACACCGTCTGGTCCCATTGATGCTGTGTTTTTTGCTTTGGAGAGGGCAGCTCTTACCTGAGCATCTGAGATGTCAGGGGGGCAGCACTCTACTGGGATAGATATTTGCCCTTTTGGTGGGGAGGGGGGGGGAGACATTTGCGTTGAACCTGTCAGCTAGGATGTTGGCAATGTCTGTGGGTTCAGTGTATTTTTTGTCATTTTGGACTAATTCTGAGCATATCTGGGAATTACCACCCAGGTTCCTAACATAACTAAAGAAAGCCTTGTGATTATCCTTAGTGTCCTGTGCAATTTTTCTCTCGAAGCTGGCCTTAGACAATTTTATGAGTGCCCGTAGTTTTTTGCTAATACTGATCAGTGATGCCTTCCCTTTTTAGGATTTTGCTCTATCATTTAGTAGCTTCCTCCATATATTGTATAGTTTGTTTATTGTTGGGGTCCACCAGACAGGACGTCTGCCTTTGGAGGATTTGGTCTTGGTTTTATTTGGGATTGCATGATCCATGCATTCCTGAAGGTGTTCATAGAATGCGTTTATAAAGGATTCTGCGGTCTGGGCCGTATTTTCCACAGGCCCGGGGGCTTTGAAGGATTCCACCTCGGTTTTGAGGAGTGTGAAATTTGCTTTAGACAAGTTTTTCACTGTGGTTTTCTGGGCAGGGGGTGGGGTCGAGATGTGAATATCCAGTGAGATTAGTTTATGGTCTGATCTTACCAGTGAGGGATACACTTCTGGTCTGGAGCATAGAGTCCCCATGTTGGTGATGATCAGGTCCAGTATGTTTTCCCCTCTTGTGGGAGTGGTAACAAGTTGTTCCATAGCATTTGAGTTTAGTTTGTTTACTTGGGTAGTACACTGATCACAACAGAGCATTTGCAGGCACAGGCCAGGTAAAGACATTCACAAAAAATAAAACAGAACATGTTCACAAACATGGAGTTATTGTAGAATGTATCGAATCCCATAGATAACTGAAACAATATCTAATTATTATTAACACAATAGAAAAATAAATCTGGATTAATTTTAGTAGTTATTGTTATGGCTTGTATATAGGCTTGTATATGTTATGGCTAGGGCCGATAGCCTAGTACCAACCTATGAAGTAGAAATGATGTTGGTGAGGAGTGAGTTAGGCGATGAGTCCAGTGGAAAAGCACTTGCAATCAGACTTTTGATGGTGGTGTCTTTTTAGTTGTGTGCTAAGAGTGGGGAAAGAGTGGGGAAAGAGAAGACTTCTTTCATGTGAGGGGGGGATTGTTAGAGTTTGGATGCAAGAATGAAAGAACGGATGGTACAGTGCTTTTGCTTTTGGATGTCTGGAGTGAGGGAGTTAATCTGGAGAGTTTGTAGAAGCTGTACAGGATAATTTTATTATGGAGCTTGGCAGCAAGAAGCAAGAAGACACCTGGTTGAGGGAGTCTGAAAAGAACAGACCCTAGGAGTAGCTTAACTCTGTAGGAGACTTGCAGCCATTTCGCTTTGGAGATGGTGGTGCAGTAGTGTTCCTGATGGGGAATTAAAAATGAATCTGCAAATTTTTTTGTCAATGGACTGTAGAGTGGATGAGTTTTTTTTTTTTTTTTCTTCTTGAGGCTGTGGCTATGATTGGTATCCCATATTTAAGATAAGCAAAGAAGACTTTTGCCTATTGCAGCTCTAACTGGTCTGGAGAGAGAGAGAGTCAGATTTCCAGGACAAGAGTAATAGAGAACTGATCTTTATCCTGGTGTTTTCAGTGTGGCTTTGGAAGTTAAATGACTGATCTAGACATAAACCTACATATTTAAGGTGGTTGTTTCTATTAGGGAACCATTAAAATTGGAGATGTTGATATTTTTAAGGTGCTTTTTCTCAGCTTTTGTGTTGTTCTAAATATCCTATGTTTTGCTTTGGAGGGGGCTATGAGTACTTTATTGTTGTTTAGCCAAGAATTAATGGAGTGAGGGTCAAATTGAATCTGGTTTTGAAGAGCTGAATGTGAGGGACTGGATCAATGGATATACCATGTTATCTGCATAAAGAGTGATAGGAAGGTCATGGAGGTCGGAGGGTAGTTTGTTAATAAAGACTGAAAACAATAGTGTGGTAAGGGTGGATCACTGGGGCACCTCTTTAGTAAGGAATGTTGGAGGTGATAGGGATGATCCTATTTTGACTGTGAAATATTGATTTGTTAAGAAATGGTGGAACCAGGTAACAGTGCTGGGGGTTGGAACCAGGTAATAGCACTGGAGTAACCCCAATTTCTTAAAGGACGGGAAGGAGCAGGAGGAGGTCAATAAGATCAAAAGCTTTGGTGAGGTCAAGGAAAAGCGCTCCCAAAAGGACTCCTTTATCCAGGTTGAGAAGGATCTCATCTGTAAGTGACCACTTGGCTGTCATTGTGTGCCAACCACCCAGAATCAATGCCTTTTAAGAGTGATTAGGTGGTACAACTGGATATAAGTGGACAGCTGGTTGTAGAATAGTTTTGCAAGTATTTTCCCAAGTGTAGGGAGGATGGAGATAGGGTTGAAGTGGGAGACATTTTCTGACTGAGACTGTTTGGGAATGGGTTTGCAAGAGCTGTTTTATTTACTCCTGGCATTGTGCTTTGAGTTAAGCATAGTTTATAAATATGGAGAAGATGTGTGGTAAGGATGTCTTTGTAGAGTGATATAAACCAAGGGAGTAGGTTGTCTGCACCACAGGGTTGCATCCATGGGTATATTTTGCAATATAAGGTCAAAGTCTCTGTGAGTAATTTTCTTAAAATAGAAGAGGGGGATAAGGGGGGTCTGGATGAGTTGGGAAACAGGCAGAGTATGATCCCACTACTTTTGTCAGTCACTGCCATGTTTAATAGCAGTCTAAGCTAAAGCAATGGTTGCAAAAGGCCCCTACCTTATTCTGCTTGTTAGTCTATCATTAGTGTTATTTACAAGCTTATTATCATTACTAAACTTACGCGACACTAGCTCAGTTAAAACCCAAGCCAGCAAACCTGGTCAGCAAGTTACAAAAACTACTTTGTTATCCACCCTGATAACTGTTTCAGCAGAATAACAAATTATGGAATTCCCTGAACAAAACAAAGACGCTATATTGAAAAAAAGTTGCTTAACAAATTAGCCAAATGTATACCAAAACAGTATCATTCTACTTTATCTGCATGTAATAAAACTTTCCACTACAGACAACTGAACCCCCAACTCTGGTTCATCTTCAGCTCTTCTTACACGTAGCATTTCTACTACCTCAACACACAGTTACAGTAACAACTCCCAACTACCTGAACACTAGTTTACCATCTTAACTAGCATTCCAACAGAACCTCAACCAACGCAGCTAGCAGTGGTGGATGTAAAGAGTAAGTCTGTAGAGTCAAGCAGGGATATTGTGTACTCTGGGCAGAAAGTGGATCATAAAAAGGCAGAACAAGGGAGCAGTTTAGGGCTCAAAGGCATTTCTGAAGGAAAATAGGTTCATAGGTTGGTACTAGGCTATCAGCCCTAGGGCCTATACAAGCCTAGCAATAACAATTCCCTGGCTATTTCTTTCCACAATATTTACTTCCCTGGACCCCTGTCTAGCAGGGAGACTGACCTGATCCCCGGGGTCTGACTTATTAGAATTTGTGAAAACTAAGCTAGAGTAGTGGATTTTCTCTAATAGTCTCTGTGAATTCAGGATCGAGTGATGCCATCTGTTGTGGACAGGCCATATGTTCAGCTGAGTGTGATTTTGAATTGATTTGTCACCTGATATAAAACAAAACAAGCTTTGCCTCAGTTTTGGCAGCCTGGAAAAAGAATGATGGCGGAAGATGGCTAGAACTGGTGAATAAGAATTTCTCAATGACTGTTATGGAGCAAATAGTTTTGCTTTCAACACCATTAATGAATGCAGCTTGCATATGATAAGGTACAAGTCATTGTTCCCAGGAAGAGTAAAGATTTCTTTCTCTCAAAAATGAAACTGTTTACCTTGGCACAGTCTGCAATCAACAGTATACAAGGGTGACTGTCAACTTTGGACTATGTGAATGAGGGTTCCTTGGCTTCCAATCCTGGAAAAGGTAAGAAATAGAAGTAGATCAATAAGTCAGAGTTTGAACAAGGAGACAGTAAGGTGGATGTGGCCTGTTTTCTGGCTGGTATGCAACAGGAGGAAGGATTTTATAGGGCTCGTGAAGGGATTTTAAACACTGATGCTATCTGTATGAGGAAGGTCCATGTACAAGTAATAATAAAACAATTGTTTCAAAAATTATCCTGGGAGTTTGACATTTATCTGAACCTTCAGATTATACTAGATTTGTGGTTATGATAGATTGTGCTTATGAACTGTAATAGATAAGTAGTAGCATTTTTTTCAGTAACATCATCAGATGGTAGCCTCCCTGGTGGCATAGAGGGGTAAACCCTAATAATGACCTAGCCACCAGGGGTAGATTAGCAGCTCGGGCACTTAACAGTACAGGCAGGGAAAGGGGAGCAGTTCATATCATGGGTATGGGAGTGTATGTGCTGTCTTCACTCTAGCGGAGCACTGATGTTGGGGGGTGCTCACAGAGAAGATGACATGCTAGTGGAGCAGGAGGATAAGAGCAGGTGAGACCACCCTATAGATGTCAGGTAAGCACATGCTTTGGCTACTTCCCATTGCCCAACCATCCTAACACAATGATGTTAGATTGCAGGGGATGGTCTTTGACCTAATGTAAAACACTGTCCCCCAAGGATGATAGTACTACTGTTGGATCCCCAACTCTTGCCTCTAAACTGTGTGTAGTTATAACCCATAAGTATAGTCCTTAAACCTGGAAAAACAAATAAATCAATAAAGCAGTGGGAGGGAGGCTTGCTGGTCAGGGTTTTTTTTTTGGGGGGGGGCATCCATGATCAGAAGTCAGTGTAATGGTTGTTCTACTGAGCTTCCAAATTACATGAGACTCAGTTCTGTTTGCTTGTACTGCTAAATTCTAATGATTAAAAGATAAAGTCATTGCAGTAACAAGCTAAAAGGTCATCTAAGGGAAAGTTCCATATTCTAAATGTTTTAAATAATCAATTCATTTATACATTATGTTATTTCTGATTACCTGAAAATGTTCATCTCAATGCTTCTAACAATGCAGAGCTGTCAGTTTCTGAAATACTGCAGAATATGTTAATGTTCGTGTGACTTCTATGACACGCACTTCTAAGTGACTATGTTTAGGGGTGTACTGTTTAATGATCTGAGTACATTAGACTTTCAGTCGCTAAAGTAGTAAGCGATGGCTCTTAATCTAACATTTGTCATAAAGATTCAAGAGTGTGTTATACTGAAAAGCAAGGACAGCAACGAGTCAGTCCTGTTCCCTTATATGAGCCTGCTCCCCTCAACAGACATATAAGGATATCTGAATGTTTGATTATGGAGGAATTATAACACAACATTATATGAACATTATAACACAATTTGAAGTTATGGATTTTTAATAAGTAGATGACTGTTATTTTGTATAAATATGGAATGAAATGGACCTTACAGATGCTGCTCAGAAATGCTGGACCATTTAAAGAAATTCTCAATCCATCAGACACATTAATGTCACTATAGACTTGCCATTATAATGATAGAATACCTCAAATAAAGCAGTGATCTCTGTAGTATGCTGGGTAAGTGTAGACTTCTAATTGTTTTAATAGTTTAACCACTTTCTTGTAAGTCCATATGTTAGAGATTAGCTTATATGTAGGGCTGCTTCCCTTTGGGTCTGCTGTTTGAGTGTAACTGTTGAGCTCTTCAGCTGTAGATCCTTTTCAACTGGCTACTATCCATGTCCCTTATGAAATCTGGAGAGCACTCATCATTTGTCTCACTGGTGAATCGATAGCCAAGCTGGTGAACTTACATGTGAGAGATCAGGAGGGACTGAAGGTTATTATCTGGCTTTACACTGTTTATGTTTCCAATGAGCCTCCTTGGGTAGGTTCTACGCCATGGCTTGTCACTGGTACTACAGGAAGGATCCCGTATCTAAAATTTGGTTTGTGATGGTTTAGGGTCTGGTAAAAGGCAATACTTGTTGTGTATCTATGCATAGAGGTGGTGTACTGCACAAAACAATGCAATATATTTTTTACTCTCATCCTAGATGTGGGATAGGTGGTAGTGCTTATTAAAGTCAGCTTTTCTCCTAGAACTCATTCCTTGCAAAGTATTAAGGTAGTAATCTTTCCTCTGCCATCCCACACTAAATGCATGAGAAAAGAGCCTGTAGAACCATTTTTTAACTTCAGTGGCTAAAAAGGGCAAAATTCTCAATGTTCATGGTGAAAATGTAAGAGGTGGTCATGTGTCCACTAATTTGGCTTTTGTGTATTGAGCACATATTACTCTCCAGATGAATATGTATATTGGCAAAGGAAGTTTACCTTTGTTTACTTTTATAAGCTGTCTTTCAGTTCTGGTAATGGGAACTGAGACTGTGCCTGATCTTCTGTAGGCTGAGGTGCTTAAGACATACCAATACCATAGGATATGGTTTGACTGAATAGTGGTATTGTTAAGGAAAGGGTTGTCTAAGTTAAGGTACAGGAAGATGTAGGGCTAGGGTTAGGGTCGGCAGGCTTTAGTAAGGTGGTGCTGGTGGGACTAGCCCTAATCCTAATCCTGCCTTGAACCCTCACCCTGCCCCTTACCGTAGGAAAACCCTTTCCATAACACTATTACTCCAACTTCCAAGACAGGCTGAAACACAGGCACACGCACCAACAAACATGCACAGCACTAAAGCTATCTCCTTACCTAAAACGTACTCTAATTATAACCTGCCAGTACTCAGGCCAACACTTTCCCAGCCGTAATGCTAATCCACTCTCCTCTGTTTACGTTCTGATTTATCTACATACTAATATTATCCTTCTGAATGTCTGCATTCTGGACTGTTTATGTTATGAACAGTGACCAGTTGAACACACCTTCCTTCTCCATATCCCAGAAAAGACAGCCACCACTATGCATGGCTTCTATAAGACTGGTTAACTCCTTAAAGTGTTGAGAGACACAAAATGCACCCATCTGACAATGAAGTCCCATCTAGTATCCATGGACAACATAATATAGAATATATAATAAAGGAGACTGTATTCCCTGTTGCAGCAAGGACATTAAAGAATATTTAAAAAAATTGTTGGTTACATACAACTGTAGAATGTGTTAACCATATCTGGCTTAATCTCAAAAACAGTATAAAAATCATTCTCCTCTCATTCTAAGTTATGCCTAGAGATAGAGCTAAATATTTCAATATTCAATGTCGTTTAATTAAATATTAGATTTGAAGTACTTGTAATTATTTTAGCTAACTGAAGATCCAGAAGTTTTAATTTGCCAATTAGTGCATGAATTAAATGAAAGGTAACATATTTTACAATGTACAAAGTGTCACTGAAGAAATATTCTACATAAATGTATGGGAATATAGACTAAATGAGATTTCAGTGTAGCAGTTATACTCAGCGAATGTAACTTTCGATGCATAGTATATTAGTGGTTGTAGCACGGGAATTTTAATGAAAGTGCTTCAGTGATTACATTAAATGAAGCAAGTGGAAACTATTCTTCACTTTTCTTACCAAGTTATACCTCTAGTCTTTTTCTTTTCTTTAAAATTTATTGCAGCCTCTGTAAAAGCTGTGTGAACATCTTGTACATAGTTGAATAGCAAGCAATTAAAAGACAACCAAAAGGTGGATCGGTGCTGAAAAGTCAAACACCAAGTACTCACGTTTCAACAACTCACTGTATACTCTTGTTTGGTGGCAAATTAAAAAAAATGATTTTTTTTTTTTTTGCGGCCATTGCAGACTCATCCTTGACATGAAGGCTCAGCCTCCAGATACCTGAATTATAAATTTGCTGACTACAAGGCCACACAAACTCGGTGAGAATACATTCATAGACAGTATGTGTAATCGTGTCTTTCACTGGTATATGCAGACAAATGCTCACATGTGAGTAACTTACAGTGAGCAACAAAAGATATTCAAATTCTGATATCTGTATTTTTGCAGCAGTGATGTAGCTTTTGCCAAGATTACAGGCAATATGCTTTATGTCAGGACTTCAGTTTGTTTATTATCCTTGTCACTCAGTTATCCTTACAGTATTTTTACATTCTACAAGACTGATTTGACAGTATCTGCTATATGTGCCCCCGGAAGTGTGAAAATGATCAGGGATGGGATGACTGGACACAAAGAAGTATACATGAAGAACTATTTAGACAATATTTTATCACATAATGTTGCTGCACATCTTACTAAATAAATACGTCTGCATAAAAATAATTTTCATAGTACATTAAAATGACAAAAAAAATCCTTTAAAAAAACTACCACATTATCTTTTTTTTCCACAAAACTGTTAAACAATTCGACAATTCCCAAGTTATAGCACAATTAACAGCTATCTGCCCAGAGATGCAATTGCATGATGGTAGCATATATAATTAATGCAAGAGAGCAAAAAGTATGTTAACAAAATTTCCATATTAAGTGGAGATTTTAGAGACTTTTTTAAAAATTGTACTTGTACAAAAGAACTTTGTTTTGCATTTTTATTCACCAGAACACTATTTTATTGAAAAACAAACATCTGAAAAAAACATTTTCCTACGATCTTAGAAGTTTAAAGGAATGTGTTAACTTCTGATTATCCTTGCCTCCCGACAAGGACTCCTTAGCTGGAAAACATGGATATATTAATCATCACAGAGACCTGGAGTAAGACTGTTGAAAGCAGTTCATCAATGCAAGGGTTTCAGTACCTGTCACACGTTCAGACCCACCATGCTAACTGAAAGCACTAAATGCGGCAGTGTCTCCATAGTCTTAAAAAATTAATCTCCAGACTAGTTAGGCAATATAATGAATTGGACCTCGTCCACATCCAAATTACTATTAACAAAAATTATTACATCATTGCTAACTATAGGACCTCCTATCTAACTAGTACGGATTACCTATGAATTAAGCCAAATACCATTCTCCTTCAACTGCCCCTCCATAAACTGGGACATTTATAAATCCTCAAACATGTATGTCCACAGGTTTCTGGACTTCATCCATGCCAAGTCAATGGACCAGTTAGTCCACACCCCAACTAAGGGAAATAAAATCCTAGATTTGATACTTACCAGTATGGGTCAGCTTTGTTCCCCAACAACTGAAACATCCTCCCCGGTCAACTCAAACCACAAATGAATCCTTTTACCATAAGACTGAATCCTGAAACATCTTCCAATACCCTGGTATTCGAAGGCTATGTGAAGGCTTATCTACTAAAACTTACTGCTGGCCTATCGAAAAAGTCCCTTCTATCTTAATAACCTCACTGATTTTAGTGAATCATTTACTGTCAGATTTTATGCACATGTAAACAGCTGCATAGATACATCTGCCCCCCCTCAGAAATAAACAATGTCAAATTCAAAAATAAGCCCCTAAGGTGGAGTCCAAATATAAACACGCTCTAAAATAAAAGAAAAAAAACTTATTGCTCACAAAAGTAAATTTAATTCTTAAGATACCAAAAATATTCTTGCTAAACCAAACAAGGAACAATTCTGATTAATTTAACCAAAGCCAGATATGAGGTAAAAACAGCCCCCCCCCCCCAAGTGAAGGATAACCACAAGGCCTTCTTTAATTAAATTAAGAAGTCAGAAACAAATGTAATGCACTGTGCAGAACTAAGAGTAAATTATATCACATACTCTGACCCTTACATAGCCAATATACTAGCATACAAATGTTGCTAAAACTTCACTTTCCTCTCCCTTCTAATATTCCCTAATCAAGTGTCCACACATATACCCTGAATTCAAATCTCCCAAGAACAAGTTCTCAATGTACTATCTAAAGCCAATTACACTATGTCTATGGCACCAGATAACATAGCAGGCTATCTACTGGTCAGCTTGATACATGACATATCTGATCCCCTACAGAAGCTACTCAACATCAACATCATAATAGGCTTTGCCAGATGAATGGAGGATAGCAACAGACTTTTGCCTGCACAAATGTGGGGCATCAATAGACCCCGGTAATTACTGACCCATAACCCTGACCAGTCTAATCTGTAAGGTTATGAAAAGGGTCAGTATGGAAGCAATACATTAAGAAACCTACAGACTCTTGCCCAGCCCATTTCACATTCATAAAGGATGTATCCTGCTTACTTAACCTGGTCAGCTTCTTCAAAAAGGGCAATGAAACAATTGATGAGGTCAAAACAGTGCATACCACATATCAAGACCTCACAAATATGTCTGACACAATCCCACACTTGAGCATGATAAATAAATTCTCCCAGCTAAATGTCAATATTTATGTAACTTATTACATAGTAAATTAGACTCCAAATAGAACTCAGAAAGATAGGATGAGCAGCTATACCTCCTACAAAAGACCTGTTGCTATTGGTGTACCTCAGGGTTCAGTGCTTTGGCCACTGCTCACTGGCATTTACTTCTTGGAGGTCAAAGCTATTGTTAAGACTTTGTGGCTAACCCAGTTTGTAGATGACTACAAACATGGTGTCATTAAACACTCCATAGAGGGAACAAAGATCCTCTAGGAGTGACTGTCCCAAACAAATTGCTTGTTTCAAAACCATGGACTAAAACTAAATGCCAAGAAGTGTGTAATCATACCCTTCAGAAAACATGACACCACTTGTAAATATCACATTCACAATACACCTCTGAAAATTGATCCTGTAGTCAGGGATCTGTGAATCTATCTTGAAAAGGAACTGTCCATTGATCACCACATATCCACTGTTCCAAGAAAGTCTTTTTTTTATTTCACATCTTAAAACTAAGGTATTGCTTCTAGATCCAGGGAAGTAATCATTATATTGTAGTTGGCACTTATTAGGCCAATCATTTGAGTATTATGCCCCTTTTGGTCTGTACCTGTCCAAACACTTGTCACAACTAAATCATCAGGATGGTTTCTCAATAAAAAAAATCAGTCTCCATAAAAAATTGTAGAAACTATGCAGACCATATCAAAGCCATCTCCGTCTTCTTAGTAACATACAGGCCAATGAGAGATGACCTCTGCCTTTTATATAGATCTTCAACACACCAGTTCTGTCAGACCTATTACATATTCACAAGCTCTATGGTATTATAAACACTCACTTAAAGGATATCAATCTCTTTTGCAAAATAAATAGAACATGCTGGAGGGATTAGTTTGTATGACAGTGAATGCCATTTCTATGAAATCATCTTTCAATCCATATAAAACAAAGTAATTCTCTTAACTCTCTTCAACTGTAATTTGGATGAATGCATTGGTAATGACAAATTCAATCCCAGTTTAATGTCCCCGTTACTCACAGATAGCCGACACATGCAGATGTTCCAACATCTCCTTCCTCAGACTATCTCTAAGTTATTTGTATGCAAAATATGAGGGTTAAAATACACTATAAATGTAGAGGTTGGCTTCTTAAGATCTTCACAGATCAATAGCCAGGAAAGTACCTAGTAACCTATGACAAAGCCTGTGAAACCATCGTTCCTATAGTTAAATTATTATCTAACAAGGTTATATAGTTATGGAGTTTATAGTTTAAGTCTGAGTCCAGATACCATGATGTACAAACCACCATGAGTAAAGAATTCCTTCCTTTTGTCATTATTTTGACTTATTCTTTTACCTCTGACTCCATGTGCGGTATAAAATACACTGATCAGAATACTTCATGCGGATCATCCTCAACAACCTCTGCAATCTACACAATCCTCTATAAAATGCCTAGGTCTGTAGTTAGACCCAAACCTCAACTTCCATCTTCACATGAAATTCTTTTACTTCCAAAATCCAATCAGTCCTCTTTCATGCATGGAAACTCTCACACTTCTTATCTCCAGAAGCGAAACATGCAGTAGGCAAAGAAATCCTCCTAGTTCAGCTAGAGTATAGACTTCAGTTAACAGACTCCATATCAAAATGACCTTCAGCAATCTACAACATTGCTCAATACTAGCTGAATGGCTTCCACTCCAACAGAGGCACTCTTACTACACTCCCTACTTTTTAAGCTGCTAAACATTAACTATTTTTTTCTCCTGTCTGTCAAGTTCTCAGTATGAGAAAAAAGTTATGATCACAACCACAAAGTACCACTGGCTGCACAGCCCTCACCTTCAAGCAATGTAGTAACCAGAGCTTTTCAGTTCCAGGTCCCAAAGTCTGGGATTCCATTGCCATTGGAGATAAATTACTTTACATAGAATTCAGGGAAAAAAATAAAGTTCCTTAAGAAAAGGCTGCTCAGTGTCACTCTCTTCAAAATAATGGAATAAATTAATCAAACAAGTATTCAAAATTCAAGAAAAAAAATTAAAAAAGTACCTGAACAAAAGACTGATAGATATCTATCTTCCCAAAACAATGGGATCACTTAAAGAAACAAGTTAGTGTTACCTCAGGGGACCATTTACTATACTTTTTGTTTACTTTTTACCAGTGACAGAAAAATATATACTGTACTTCATGCTTTTAGACAGATAGACTAATTTTGTTACATATAATAATAATAATAATAATAATAATAATAATAATAATAGTAATACCCATTTGTTAAACAGATATGCCCACAAAACAGTCCCTTTTTAGGGGTGATCATGAACAGTATCTGGTTATGAAACTTGTTCAAGGTAAGACAGTAGGCAAATAAGAGCTTATGAAAAAACTGTACCCTAAGACTACAGCTCACAGCTTTAATACTCTACAACTGCCAGACTTGTAAATTTTCCACATCTTGTGAAATGTTCTTATGGTACAAATACTGACTGAGACAGCAGGATACCGAAAACATCTTCTGCATGCTGGTAATTAGTAAATACTGGGATGGACTTGTGGCAGCCAATGGCACTAAATGTGAAGGAGATGCTGTTACCAAGTCTGTTTCAATGATTAATCACAAAATACAACCTTGGCACTAAGAGCACGGAGGGAATATGCAGAATTGTCCTAGGTAAAGGTCTCCAACCTCCATATCCAAATTAGACTGCACACCATTCACTTGGAGAACCATGAACCAATGTCTCCCAGTGCTCCTTTATCCATGGTAACTCCCTTTCATACAAAGTATTATTTTTTTCACATACACACATCCACACAATTTCCAAATAAGGCTGCTGAATTCTTCGATTCCACAAAACTTTCCTCCTGGGCCTGGTAGTATTGCCACCACTCTGAAGACTGTCAGAGACTTCCATTTACCTGTATGCTCTGATTTTGCCAGTTGGTATCGCTTTTACAGGTAGTCAGCCAAAGCAGGCTCTTTCCTTTAGGTGCTCCTGTTAGGGGTCGCCACAGCAGATTATCTATTTCCATTTCTTCCTGCCCTCTACTCTTGCTCTGTTACAACAACCACCTGCATGTCCTGTCTCACCACATCCATAAACCTTATTTTAGGCCTTCCTTATTTTCCTTTTACCCGGCAGCTCCATCCTTAGCATCATTCTCCCAATATACCCAGCATCCCTCCTAAGCATGTCCAAATCAATGTAATCTCTCCTCTCTGGCTTTGTCTTCAAACCGTCCAACCTGAGCTGACCCTCTAATATACTCATTTCAAATCCTGTACATCCTCCTCACACCCAGTGCAAATCGTAACATCTTTAACTATGCCACCTCCAGCTCTGACTCCTGTCTTTTTGTCAGTGCCACCGTCTCCAACCCATATAACATAGCTGGTCTCAATACCACATGTAGACCTTCTGTTTCACTCTTACAGGTACCTGTCTGTCACAAATCACTCCTAACATGCTTCTCCACCCACTCCACCCTTTCTGCATCTTCACCTCTTTTCCACACTCACCATTACTCTGAACTGTTGATCCGAAGTATTTAAACTCATTCACCTTCGCCATCTCTACTCCCTGCATCCTCACCATTCCTCTGTCCTTCCTTTCATTCACACACATATATAGGTTCATAGGTTGGTACTATGCTATTGGCCCTAAGGCCTATACAAGTCTATCCATAACAATTCCCTGGATATTTCTTCTCACAATATTTACTTCCCTGGACCCCTGTCTAGCAGGATGACTGACGTGATCCCTGGGGTGAATTTCCTATCTCCCATCCAAGTTCCTTCTGAAGAGGGCCAAGGAGGCACTCTGCTTAGGCAGTCTATTCCAGAGTATGAGGAACCTATCTCTCCAGCATGTTTTGTTCATTGTGATGACAAGGTATAGATCCCTGCATCGTGTGGCTCTGAGGGATTGGGATTTCTTTAAGTGGAGCATGTCCAACAGCTCAGGGTTTGACATGGCCTTGTATGTTAAGCAGAAATCGCCTGAGTAGACGACATGCCACAGAGTATAGCTGGAAGTTTTTTTTAGATGGTCAGCAGAGGGCATCTGCTTTAGGCCTGTGATTCTTTTACTGAGGTATTTCTGTGGCCTTTCCAACAGTTGCAGATGTCTTGTGAGGTACATACCAAACGGGGCGTTGTACTCTATAATGGGTCTAATGAGGGATGAGTACAGTGAAACAATGACCTCCTTTTTTCTGGATGAAAAGCCCTTAGTGATGAGGTGTGCCATATAGAAGGATTTCCTGACTGTTGTGGTGATGTGGTTATCGAAGGTAAGACCACTGTCCACCTGTGTCCCTAAGTCTCTCATCACACTTTTGGTGTTTAGTGTACTGCCACCTATGTGGTAATTCATGGGTGCATGTTTTTTCCCAAAGGGGATAACTATACATTTCTTGGCATTAAGCTTGAGCCCATGGCTCTCAGGCACCAAACATCTGTTTCTGTAAGGTCCTGCTGTAAAATATCCACATAATTTGGGGATTCAATAATGGCTCTCAGTTTGCAGTCATCTGCGAACTTTGTTAGCCAGAGTCCCTTAGTGTTGGCCTGCACTTCAGAGAAGTAGATGCCAAACAAGAGCAATCCCAGAAGTGAACCCTGAAGTACTCCACTTGTCACTTGTCTGGAGCTGGATTTGGAGTCGGCTACTTTAAAAACAATGTGGGTTCTGTCAGTAAGCCAGTTGGCAACTCATCGAGTGATGCAGGGATTTATCCCCAGCTTAGTAAGTTTATCTATGATTCCAGAGTCGGGGATGGTGTCAAAGGCCTTGGCAAGGTCCAGATAGGCTGTGTGGACTGCCTTACCCTCGTCCACAGCTCTGGAGACTGATTCAAAGAAGTCAATCAGGTTCAGGAGACAAGATCTGCCCTTCATGAACCCAAACTGGGTGGGGTCCAGTGTTTGAAGGTTGCCAATGTCTTTGTTTATAAGTTCCATGATAATGCATTCCATGCCCTTGCAGATCAGGCTCGTCAGACTGACGGGACGGTAGTTCCTGGGATCCAAGGTGGATCCCCCTTGTGGAGTGGGATAACTGTAGCTGTGTGCCACTCAGTGGGCATGAAACCTGAGGTGAGGCTATGATTAAACATGACACTTAGGTAAGGTGCCAGTTCATTTTGTAGCTCATGTAGTACAGAGCCCGAGATGTCATCTGGTCCCATGGATGCTGTATTCATAGCTTTGGAGAGTGGGGTTTCTACCTGTGTGGCCATGATTACCGGAAATTGGCAATCTTTTGGTATTGAGATGGGCCCTTTAGGGGGTGAGAGGGGGGTGAAGTTGGCACTAAATCGATCTGCCAGGAGATTGGCAATATCCTTGGGATCAGTATATTTAATGCCATTCTGCTGTAGCTCAGAGCAGATCTGAGCATTGCCATTTAGATTCTTGACATAAATATAGAATGCCTTGTGGCTGTCTTTGCAATCTTTGGCAATTTTATTTTCGTAACTAACTTTGGAGGATTTTATGAGGGAGCTCAGCTTCTTACTGAGGCTGGTAAGGAAGTTTCTTGCATCCTGGGATTTTCCACTTTTCTGCAACAGTTTCTTCCTTCTGTTGTATAGTTAGTTTATGGCAGGGGACCGCCAGATTGGCTTCCTATTTTTGGAGGAGAGCATCTTGATTTTATTTGGTCTTATTCCTGCTGACCTTCATTCCTCTCCTCTCTAGAGCATATCTCCACCTCTCCAGGGTCTCCCCTTCCTATTCCCTACTCTCACTACAAACCACAATGTTATCAGCAAACATCATAGTCCACAGGGACTCCTGTCCGATATTGTCTGTCAACCTGCCCATTATCATTGCAAATAAGAAATCTGACCTTCATCTTGAACACATCTGTCACTCCTACCACAGACCTCACCACTGTCACACTGTTCTAGTACATATCCTGTACCACTCTTACATACTTCTCTGCCACTCCTGACTTCTTCATACAGTGCCACAGCTCCACTCTAAGCACCCTGTCATATTCTTTCTCTATGTCCACAAAAACACAGTTCAACTCCTTCTGATCTTCTCTATACTTCTCCATCAACAGCATCAGAGCAAACGTTGCATCTACAGTGCTCTTTCCTGACATGAAATCATACTGCTGCTCACTAATCATCACCTCCCTTCTTAACCTAGCTTCCACTACTCTTTCCCATACCTTCATGCTTTGGCTGATCAATTTTATCCCCTCTGTAGTTACTACAGCTCTGCACATCACCCTTATTCTTGAAAAATCTGTATCAATACACTTTTTCTCCACTCCTCAGACATCCTCTCATTTTCCAACATTTTGTTAAATTATCTGGTTAAAAAAAAAACACTGCCATCTCTCCTAAACACCTCCATGCTTCCACAGGTATGTCATCTGGACCAACAACCTTTCTGTTCTTCATCCACTTCATAGTTGTCCTTACGTCCTCCTTGCAAATCCACTGCACTTCCTGATTCCCTATCCCCACATTATCTAACCTTCTCTAACTCTCATTCTCTTCATTCATCAGCCCATCAAAGTACTCTTTCCATCTGCTCAACACACTCTCCTTGCTGGTGAGTATGTTTTCCTCATTATCCTTTATTACCCTAACATCCTGCAGATCTTTTCCAGTTTGGTCCCTTTGTCTAGCCAATTGTACAGATCCTTTTCTCCCTCCTTAGTGTCCAACCTTTCATACAACTCGGCAAATGCCTTATCCGTAGCCTTCACCACCTCTCTCGCTTCACTATATGCCTCGTCCCCTTGTACTCCTGTGTACTTTCTTCATCTCTCTGACAATCGCACTTCTTCTTCACAAACCTCTTCCTCTGTATACCCTCCTGCACTTTCTCATTCCACCATCAGGCCTCCTTGTCCTCCTTCCTCTGTCCAGATGTCAACCAAGCAGCTTTCTAGCTGTCTCCCCTACCAACTTTGCTGTGGCTACCCAGCTATCTGGTAACTCTTCACTGCCTCCCGGTGCCTGTCTTAACGTTTCCCTAAACTCCACCTTGCAGTTATCTTTTTCTGCTTCCACAATTCGATCTTTGGCACTGCCCTCACTCTCCTCTTCTTCTTGATCACCAACATCATCCTACAGACAGCCATCCTATGCTGCCTAACTATGTATTTCCCTGTCACCACTTTGCAGTCTCCAATCTCCTTCAGACTGGCCCTCCTGTATAGGATACAATCCACCTGTGTCCATCTTCCTGCACTCTTGTACATCACCCTATGCTCCTCCCTCTTCTTAAAATATGTATTCACCACAGCCAGGCCCTGGCCCATGCCCAACCTTTTCCCAAAATCCACTACCATCTGACCTTCTACATTCCTCTCCTTATCACCATACCTACCCTTCACCTCCTCATCACCTCTGTTCTCTTTACCAACATGATCACTGAAATCTGCTCCAATCACCACTCTCTCACCATTGGGCATACTCTCCACCACTTCATTCAACTCCCTCCATTTTTTTTTTTTATTGATCACATACCCAACTTGCAGAGCATATGCACTAACAACATTCATCATCACACTATCAATTTCCAGCATCATAAACATAATTCTGTCCAACACTGATTTCACCTCCGAAACACTCTTGACATACTGTTCCTTCAGGATAACCCCTAACCCATTTCTCTACCCATCCACACCATGGTAGAACAATTTGAAGCTACCTCCGATACACCTGGCCTTATTCCCCTTCCATCTGGTCTCTTGCACACACAATACATCAAACTTCCTTCTCTCTATCATATTAGCTAGCTCTCTGTCTTTACCAGTCATACTGGCAACATTCAAAGTTCCTACTCTCACTTCCACACTCTTAACTTTCCTCCTCCTGCCTCCTGGCATGCCTTTCCCCACTTCTCCTTCGGCCAACAGTAGCCCAATTTCCACCAGCACCCTGTTGGCTAACAGTATGGAAATCTGTATTGTTGTCTGTATATTTGATCTGGCCAATAAATTTACACCAGATGCCTTTCCTGATGTAACCGTCCACATTTATCTGGGCTTGGGACCGACACGAAGACATATACTGGCTTGTGCATCCCTATTATTTCTCTGTGTAAGTGGTTGCCCTCTTGTTAGCTAAGCAACAGTGCATAAATACAGTTGTATTAAATAAATAGCCACAATAGTTAAAGATAATTAAAATGGATTTTACTTAAAGAAAGTATAACAGATACAGAATAAAATATAAATAGGTTGGCACACAGAAAAAAATAAAGTGAAGTGCATTAAACATAGATATAATGCATACAGAAAAAAACAATTCCAGCTATCTATATTTCTTAGCTAGCAGTTACAAGTAGTACTGTACCTTAAAAAACGACTAACTAATTTTCACGGACCAGATGGTCTCACAGTAAGACCGCGCTTACTACTACTACTCAACCTTTCAATAAATTGCAATAATATAGCCAAAGTCCTTTTATGGCTTCCTTGTTAGTGTGGAGATTAGTCAGCTACCAGCTAGCTCCACATCCATCCTAACAGTCAGAGTTTATCTCAACACCTTTACATCTGTTTCATGTTTAATTACATCACAAATGGTTCTTAAAGATTTTCAGTGACCCTTACATTACAATGCTGTTTCATTGAAGATGGTGCCATCCTGAGAACTAGCTCCTTCTGTCATGTAACATCTAGACAGACAAAAATGTTTGCTAGGTGACATATACATTGCAAATTAACATGCCAAATCAACATGCCAAAACAGAGAGGAGCTAAAAAGAAAACACACAAAAAGGAATACAGTTTGTTTTATTCATCCTGGCATAAGAACATTTTCATTCACTTTTAGCCTGGTATCACCTCTGGCTTCACAAATACTTCTACTTACATTTGTATTACATAATTGCATTTCTTTACATGTCCATTCTGTAATATCCCTGCAATAGCATAGCTAGGGTGGGATGAACAGGACAATTGTCCCGGGCACTGTCCTGTCCATGGTGCAACTCACCAGTGTAAAATAAAAAAATATTTTTTGTGAAATATTTGTTTATTTATTTCCTTTTAAGGGAAATAGCAACCTGTATATCAGAAGCTCTCATACATGTCTCCCACCCTTGCTTACATCATCTTGCTTCAGCACAGCCCCAAGAAGACCTGTGATTGGCTGCATACATAGAGGGGGCAGTGTCATAGTGCAAGAAAGACAGTGTCTTGAGCTATATTCCTGGCGTCCATAGTGAGCTGACAAATGTATTGTGTTTTTCAATCAAAATTGCTCACCGTGGGCACATTTGGATCATAGAGAGAGAGACAGAGAAAAGAAAAAACAAGTCTCTGAAGTATGTAGGGTTACTCATTAGATCATTTTGGTGCTTGTGCAAATATATGTGAACAAAATGTTGAAGAGATTGTTGGGAGGAAATGTTTTATTTTGGTGCTTGTGCCTTCTTGGACAGACTGCCAAAGAGGTTGTTGGGAGGAAATGTTTCATTCTGGTACCTGTGCATACTTGGACAGACTGTTGAAGGGGTCGTTGGGGGGAAATGTTGCATTTTGGTGCCCCTGTATACTTGCACAGACTGCTGAAGGGGTCACTGGTGGAAATGTTTCATTTTGGTGCTTGTGCATAATTGGACAGACTGCTTAACAGGTTGTTGGAGGGAAATGCTTGATTTTGGTGATTGTGCATACTTGGATGTATGCTGAAGGGATAGTTGTGGGGGTGAATGTTTCATTTTGGTGCTTGTGCATACCTGGACAGACTGCTGAAGGGGTTGTTGGTGGGGGAAGTATTTCATTTTGATGTCAGTTAAATACTTGTACAAAATTGGACAGACTGCTGAAGGGATCACTGTGGAATTTAGAGAAAGAAAACCTACAATGCTTGTTAGGCAGCAATGTGGCAAAACCAAGTATAATTTTAATGTAAAATAAGGATGTAGTAAATCCTTTTACTATGAATCACTAAAGATTAAACCCCCTGATGATCAGGCTCACTGAAATGCAAGTGTTTTTTTGTGAGGGGGTGACAAGCTCCACTGCATCTCCAATGTGTGGGTGAGCCGCATGCACCCTCCAAATTTATATTATCAGTCTCTTCTTTTTCATGAAAAAAAGCAGTATGCGTCTCTTTCTCTCATGAAAGTAGTGTCAGGGGGCATACCTCTCAACCTCTTAGCACAAGGAATTTGAATAAAGCCAAAAATAATGGATGGTGTCAAAGTCCCAAAAATAGGGACAAGTTTTAAATATTGCTCTTAAAAAGTTGAAACCTAGAAAGCAGAATAACAGGATTGCATTAGTATGCATTTTCTGATGGAAATGAAGTCTGAAACATAAATGTATGTCATTATTTAATGAGTTCAGTCCTCAATGATTTGCCAGAAACCCACAAATGTTATCAGGTGAAAATCTGGACACTCTGAAAAAATCTGGACAGTTGAAAGATATAGTCAAGAACCAGAGCAAAGTACTCAGCACATGTTGCATAATACTCTGAAAAGTCTGTTTGTTGCCTAGGTGAACTAAGGAGAAAAATCACTCAAAAATGAGGCCTCACTGTACTCTGCATTCTTAACAGTCTTCTTAAGGTCTCTGTTAGAGTACCTTGAAATAATTACAATACCTGCAGATCTGAAGAATAACAAATTGTGCTGTCCAATATATTAAATCATATGTCTGAGCCAAACATTAGTGTAGGTCTTTGGAAATCTTTTTTCCTTTGGTGTTTAAGCAGTCGAACAGTATCTTAAAATAGGATGGGTGTATGTAATGCAGCATATAAATAGTTATTGGATTTGATATTTAGGATCATTACTGGGCTTTTATGAAATATGCGTTTTAATTAAAATGAAGCTAATTTGAGCTCACACACTTCATTAATTGATGATGAGCATAACAACTGGATATATACATATCATGGCTTGTTTCATGCAGTAACAAAAGAATTGTGTTTGTGTGTAAGTTCATAGGTGATTAGTAGGCCATCTACCATTGTGGGCCACTTTAAGCCTAGCCAAATTTTCCATCCCAAAGGTAAGAATCAAACCCTGTACATATATCAAATAAACCCAGTATGACTTGTACTGTCAGAAGCAATTTAATTCAAGGGGCTATTTTTTTCTTTCTTCCTCCCCAATCATTGTTATTTCTTTTGCGGCTTACTTGCTTATACTTTGCATTTACCTTTATTTGTTAGGACTGAAGGTACGTTTATAACTGAAATAAGGCACGCAGAGGTACAGCCTATATTGCTAGTAGACCACACCCATGTTGCTAAGCAGTAAACACACACTGTGTTATGTCTACTATCTTATATCACTGGGGCGTGCTGCTAGCAGACAATGAACCATGCACTGCTATTTAGATGATCCAGTGTTCACTGAATTAGCACTGACTGTTAAAACATGTGTTACAAGGCGCTGTAAATGTGATGTAAACTTCAGGAAAAATGGTGTTCCATTGCACACTAAAGTTTTTTTATACAGTATACATTATACATGTATTTTGAATGGTCAGGATGTATATTTAGCTGCTTTTCCCTTGGGTCATGATTTTTCTGTGTCACAGTTAGTAGTTCATGTTTTTCTGTGTTGCAGTTCATATTTATCAAGCTATTAGTAATATAATTTATGCTGCTGTTGGCATCTAGAATGTACTTGCAAAGAGATGTGGATTGTGCAGGATTCTGCTCTATTTTTAATAGATGTATAGTTTCTTTAAATTGCTAAAACTGTGTTCTGTTCAGTTATACATTGCATGACAGATAAATAATTATCTCAGAAAAATGTGTTAGGCTTTTCAATAAAACTTCCTGTTTGGGGGCATGTTTTTGAGCCTCTTGGTCTATGTTTTTGTGAAAATTTGTCAAGGCATTTTCCCACCCCTTTCACAATGGCCTGGCTACACATCTGTATCCCTGCATAAGTTCCAAATTGAATGTTTGTGTTTTTTTTTTTGTTTTTTTTTGTAAGATCTTATTTCCTGAATGTAACATTATGCATGTTACCTCTGTTTTGCTTTATCTCTGGGCTAGGTCTGAAACAGATTTTTATATATCAGTACCCTATCCTTGACAATGAATTTAAATAAACAAATAACATAGAAATTCCTCTCCTCTAAGATCTCATCTATCATACTTTCTATAACCTTTCTACAACCTTTTCCAGAGGCGATCTCTGCTTAACATACAAGGCCATGTCAAACCCAGAGCTGTTGGACATGCTACACTTAAAGAAATCCCAGTCCCTCAGAGCCACACACTCCAGGGATCTAAAGCTTGTCATCACAATAAACAAAACATGCTGGAGGGATAGGTTCCTGACCCAAAGACTCCCCAGACTCTGGAATAGACTGCCCATACATGTCAAGCAGAGTGCTTCTTTGGCTCGCTTCAAAAGGAACCTTGATGACTGGATGGGAGATAGGAAATTCACCCTGGGGATCATTCAGTCGCCCTGCTAGACAGGGGTCCAGGGAAGTAAATACTGTGGGAAGAAATAGCCAGGAGATTGTTATGGCTAGGCTTGTATAGGCCCTAGGGCTGATAGCCTAGTACCAACCTATGATTCTATGAACCTAAACAGTATCTCACAAAGGCTTGTCATACATTTCCCTGAATTTGAATTACCGTAAAGCAAAAACAGGATGATCAAACCTTCAACTCATCAAAACATCTGAAAAAAACAAACTGTTTTTTTTTCTTTTTTTAAGGTGGCCATGCCTCCTACATTTCT
Source organism: Protopterus annectens (assembly GCF_019279795.1). Classification (NCBI taxonomy): domain Eukaryota; kingdom Metazoa; phylum Chordata; order Ceratodontiformes; family Protopteridae; genus Protopterus; species Protopterus annectens. The sequence continues at coordinate 561,157,606 of NC_056749.1, forward strand.
GACACACACACACACACACACACATACACACACACACTCATATAGATAGACACACACTTACATGCATGTTTTATATTTATATATATATAATATATATATATATATATATATGTGTGTGTGTGTGTGTGTATATATATATATATATATATATATATATATAAACACACACACTAACACCATGTTACAACTGTGGATAACGCAGAAAGGCTGCACATATGGAATCACTGCCAGACAACACACAGAAATTACACCAATAGTGATTTCCTATAGGAAACAACATTTGATGAATTTGTCATCAGTGAACAGAAATTATTAAGTGAAAACCTCATCAAGTTAAAGCTTGTTAAAATATATAGTGAAAATGTAAGCTAATGCTCAAAACGTGATATTTTTACAACTACTCTTCCTGCTAACTACCTGTGGGTTATATCATTTCCATGTTGGCTTTCTCTTCCACAAAAAGGACAATTTATGCCTCATGCTGGCCACACATATTTGTAAAGAAAATGTTCTTTCTCTCTTACAATATATTTTTATTTTACTTTATTTACACAGGTTATTTCCACCAATATTCTTGGCCAAGGCACTCTTTTCTATTAGTGTTATGGGATCTGTTTCATCTACCTGACCAGTATTGGAGCTTGGTTTAACATTTCAACCAAAATATGACACAAGAAGGAGTGCAGCACCTCCCTTATACTGCACAACAGTGTCAACACTGGAAAAAAAAATTAATCCAACTTCCCAGTGTGGGAATAGAACCCATAGCCCTCAGAATGGATATTAAAGCATTATAAGATTCAGAAGTAAAATTACAGTTCTTTACCATTTAAAGATCGGGACTTGTCGTGCCTAATAAGTTGTATAACACGGACAGTTTCTATCTGCATATGATATATCGAAGGGCTTGAATAAATGTGCAATGCACATTTTCCTGAATATCACAATTCTCATTTTATTCATTTCTCTGTCACTTTAACATTAATGGCTGCTTTTTTTAAACATGCTATCTAGGTAGTCACAAGGATCTCATGGTTCGTTTCATGGGGTACCTGAGATGGAGGGAGGTTACAGTCTCTGTGCAGCATAGGCACAGATACATAAATATTATCAGAACAGTTTTCAACATCATTAGGAGATAAACAGATAATGTTAAGATAAAAAGATTATCACACACTGTGTTAGAATGCCAACAATGGTCATGGCGTATTTAAGATAAGATGTTGGGTTCTATGGGAAGGTACCACACTTGTTAGCAATTTGACAACTTGATTTCTAGATAACAGGTAAGATCATAAAGAAGCTTTGAACGGAGGAGTAGAACAAAGTCCTCTGGTTTGCCTGAACAAGGAATTCTATAAGGTAGGTGTGGCACATAAGAAATGATAATCCACAGCTTTGCAGCCAGTAGAGGGCTCTGAAGCAGAGATGAACTATAAGCATAAAAGGAAAAGTATAGAGAGAAGATTTAAAGTAGGAGGAATATCAGACTGCAATAGGCCATGCACACAGAAGAGTTGAGTATAAGACAGCCTATCAGATACTGCACCCCATGTAAAACCACCAAAAATATGCAACAGTAATCAAACATAAGCTGTGTACGTCATTGCAATTTAAGCTATTTAAAGATTAGCCATTTTAGATGTGATGGTCACTTGTCTGCTATGTCTACATTTAGATAATTCAGGTTTGTAGTCTTTACCTTGCATCTGTGAGATAAAGATCAATTACTGTATGTGTTGTAATCTTCAAGATATTTCAGGCCTAACTATCATACATCTTACTTCTCAGGATGTCAGACTACCATACAGCAATCACATATGTCATATTACTCATTTAAGCTAGTGTAATTCACGTGGCTCAATTTTCCTGAATAGCTTTTGTTGCAGTTGAGTTCTGCTTATGGTGATGTCCATATCATCACATTTCTCATTCATGGAGCACACTTTAGTTTCAAATTTAGACAAATAAACCAGTTAAAATTACACTTCAGTATTTTCCCTGCAGGAGAAAAACTTCAAGATTTGGGGTCTTACTGAAGTCTATAGCTCTATGCTTCTGTTGCAGAGCTCAAGAACAACTTAATTATGTAGCTTAAAACAAAATAGTAATAGAAATTAAAATAAACAAAAACATAGTAAAGATAAACAAATGCAAAAGCCACTGAGGTGGAGAAATGTGCCAAATCTGCCAAATCAAATAAATGATGAGGTGGAGAAATGTGATCAATCTGCCAAATCAAATAAATGATAGTTAAGGCACCTTTCAAAAACCACTGTGGTTTGGAAGGTTCCCAATATCCATTAGTAAGTCAGTTTCAAACAAAGGAGTTCTGCCTGGCAATTAAATAAATGAGTCCTGGAGAATTTAAGTCACTCCTTCAGACCCATCAAGAGCCCATGGCTAAAAGAGCAAAGAACACCAAAAGGATAGTATAGAATGATCAACCGTTTCAAATAGTGAGGAACTCATATCATCATAGGACAATGTGAACAAGAACTTGAACTTTAAAGGTCACCTGCAAGTAAAAACTCATCCAGTGAAGCCTGAAAATAGTGTAATGTGGGTTAACAGTATGACCTAAATTTCTAAAGACAACTGGCAAATCCTAATGTGTTATGACTTGCTGGCTCTTATTCCCGGTGATCATTGCTGTAGCTTTGCATGATTATTCACTATTACTATTCTAAAGAATTTTAATATCTAGGTAATATTTTATTAAGCATAATTATTTTTAAAGCATCTACTGCCCTTATAGCCCATTAAAAGGTGTTCAACAGCTTTAACCACTACCTCTGTGCTACCCTAAGAATTAACAAATAGAGTTAACAAATTTTATTCTGGACAATAAAAAAAAAATCTTTAAACATATTAGAAATGCTAGGAATAATGCATATTCATGTGTCATGCTCAGTCTTAATGAAAGAAAAGTGATATATTTCAAAGACATTGTAGATTACTTTGCTTCCAGTTTTGGATAGGACTGATAGCTTATGAAGCATCCTCTGATCCCACACTGATGGATTTGTTGCACATCTGCTAAACAAATAACATCAGAAATATCCATTCTAAGGCCCTAAACTTCATCTGTAACCTAAACAGGACATGTTGGAGGGACAGGTATGTGTCTCTAAGATTGCGCCCGGTATGTGTCTCACAGATTGCCCTTTGACTGGAACAAGCTTCCCACCCATGTGAAACAAACATTATCAATAACTCTTCTCAAGCATAACTTGGACCAATGGCTGGGAAGTCAGAGACTTATCCAGGGTTTGCACCTATGTCTATAATGGACTAGAACAGTCTATAAATAAAATAAACCAGCGCCAAAAAAGGCTAATAAATACTTGATGTGTGCAAGCCTATATTATAACCACAACATTCCTTGGGGTTTTGACACATGTCAGCATATTTTGTTAAAATGGCTCTTGGGCCAATAGTGTAATAATCACTCATGAACCTATGAACCTATTGTAGTAACCTGGAAACTACACATTATTATAAATGTATGTCTCAGGGGAAATTTATCCTTGTATTAACAAGATTTAGATAAAATTGCCTTGAAACAAAGTCAGAAAAGATGTTTGTTCTGGTCCAGAAAAAATAAATTGATTCCATTTATGGAACATTAGAGAACACCTTACTCTGGTATTGACTTACTTATTTCAAAATACCCATACATCTGGATTTGTTGCTGACCTGACGTATGGAAAAAGACATGTGGTTCCTGTGCTTAAGAGTGGCTGTAGAACTACTGCTGATAATTACTGATCTATTAGCTTAAACTGTTTACGAGTTCTGCTCAAACATGAAACTAAGAAAAGCCCATTTTGGGGCATTAACCACTATGAGATTACAAGAAAGAAAGTTCTATACAACAAAGTCTGACATCCTTTTACACTGATGTTACTTCAGCACTAAGCAGGGGGGCTTCCATAGATGTGGTATATCTGGATATGTCTAGGGCATTTGACTCTGTTACCTAAATACAAGATATTAAAGTAAATGGGGTTTAATGGTTATATTGTGAAGTACATTTCAATGTGGCTAAGTGGTAGTAGGTCTTCTCTATTACTTACAAATTATTACAGCTGTGAGGATGCCACTCAAGAAGCATAATCCATGGCTCAGCATTGGGATGGCATGCTTATATGAATACTTTACCAGTAAGCAGTCACTGCAGTGTAGAAATATTTGCTGATGACATCAAAATAGCTTATACAGTAAACTCATGTTCACATCAAAGACTTTTACAGAATCATCTAAATGAGCTTTGTATCTGCAGTGAAAAAAAATGGTCTCTCTCAGCTGTAAAAAATGAGTATATACTGGAAATATGGATAGTGAATATTTATATGCACAAGGAAGTCATATAATATATAAGCGTGATTATTATACTGATGTTGGAGTCATGTTTTCATATTAAATAAGCAGGTAATATAAGTAAAAAGATAGGAACGTGCTATGGTGTAATAACAACTATAAGACAGTCTCTGCTTCTAGATCTTTGATAATATTAGTACCCCCTGTATAAGAGTAGAACAAGGCGTATCCTAGAATATGGTACTGGATTACATTTGAATAATGGGATTGGCATAAATAAATATCATTTTAAAGACATTTTTAAAAAATATATCTAATTAGCAAAGAATATGAACTATGAAGACCAAATGAGAAATTTAAACCTTTACCCTGGTTACTATTGACTTTATCTTGGTGTTCAAGTGTTTACATGGCAGTTTACTAACATGACATTGGATATAACTTACTGTAGGTCCACAAGTAATAATAACCTGCTTGTATGTTATGAATGGACTAATATGTTTAATTGGTCTAAGTCATTTAGTTATGGCGTTAACATGTTCTAGCCATGTTTGTATATATGTCCTCTCCATGTCTGCTGGTATTTTCTTTGGGTACTTCAGGTTCTTCCCATGTTTCAAAAACAAGCTGGGTGAATGGTAATCTAAACTGCTTATAATTCATATATAAGTACTCATAATGTGTGAGTCTAAGAGTGTGTGTGTGTGTGTGTGTGTGTGTGCATGCATGTGTGAGAATGTAGTTAATTATCATATTATCTAAGGGCTAAGAAAGAACCAGTTCGTTTATCCAATTATCAAATGAAATAAATTAAATTCATATATATGTAAAAAAACAGTTGCAACTACAGCAAATTACAGGAGTGTATGAAAACATAGGCAAATTTATAATCCCAAGGGTTTGCAAATAAGAGATATTATAAAATAACTAATACAGTGAAAATAACAATTCCTGATAGCCAGTCCTTATATTTTTACCACTGTTTTAAGTCAACTGGCTAAAACTAATAGTGGGACTTTCTCCCTATAGGTTAATAGCAAAGAACTGAAAGCTGCTGAAACTTGGATAGTTAATGATGTAAGTCATGCAGACAGGTTTCGAAGTTGTAATCAGCTGCACCACAAGTCTTTCAGCTTTGCTTTATTCTCAGACAGGTCAATATCACCAGTCTGCAGTAAGTAATTTCACTTACGAGAGGAGAGTTAAATGATTCATACCAAAACAAATGACAGAACTAGATGCACCATCAGCCTGCTGTAAAAACAAGCAACTGGATGCAGAAAGCATTTACTAAACACAATTACTGTCTGAATTAAGGCAGGTAGTTCCAACATATAAAACAGAAATATCAAATAATCATAAGCAATTCACTTCTCAATACAGCTAAGGATACAGCTGACAGCTGTTACAAGTGTCTGAACAAAACAGGTAAACAACAACTTGCTGAGGCAAGCCAGGTACCTTTTGTATGAAAACCACAAGATATTTATTACCGAAATAGCAGTGCAGTCTCCTATTGTATTAAGTGGTTGTGCTCGAGAGAAAAGGGTTCTCACACAGGTCAATAAACAAGTGTTGGTTGCGTCAGCTATTGAAAGATATATCAAGCCAAGCAGCAACAGTTCTGGCTATAGTTACAGAAATGAAAACAAAGGATAGTTTGGCTAAGCTCTGTGGCACCTAGTAAGAAATATGCTGTCTGCCTTGAGTGTCACTGCAACAGTAACACGGTGAAGGAGGTCATTAGCAGACCTTTAGAACAATGATGCACTAAATTAATACAAATGGAAACACTGCAAATTACCACCACCACAAGCAATTTAAAAAAAAAGACACAAACAAATCAAAGTACTTTTAGCTGCTTCCCTTGTTGTACTTTTTGGTAAAGGTCAGAATGTTAATTTAGTATTAAATTCTGCATTTCTTTTGGATGTTGCTTATCACCCAAGGGGGTTATATGGTCTACAGTAGACATAATGCTTGGTATCTTCTGCATGACTGAATGCTATTTTGCATATTTCTGTTGTGTATGCAATCATCCCCCTCACTTTTGTTTAGCAAGGAATTCTGTCTTTCAAGCATAATAAATCCATACAGCTAGGGAAGCAGACATAGCCATCCTAAATATACAGGACTATACATTTTACATTATAGCATCTCTCTGAAATAGGTGTATAGACATGACTCCAGTGATCTGAGTGAAGTATGCCTGCTACAACAAGGCTGTGTTAGACATTATGCCAGAGAATTAGTACAGATAGTAGTTATACAATGTTCAGGCTGTTTATGCTGTCCCAGGCCACCTGTATGTCTTTATATTCTCTTTGAGTTCATAATCTGGAACACCATTTGCGTCATCATTTCAGAAATATTTGTTTTTTAGAACCAGCCACCTGTTAAAGAATCCTCTTCCTGATGTCCTTGTATTCCCATGTTGCAGTATTCATAACATGAGGAATTGACCGCCTAGGCGACCTGAATGTCTGGCCAGTATACAATAGACTTTTACTACTGCAAGGCACACGGGACATTGCATGAAGGCAGCAGAAAGTGTAAGTCATAAAAGTGACGTCCACACATACTGTGCTCAGAACTTCTCTGCCACCAGTCCAGACGCCATTGTCTGTCTTTCGTCTGATCTCTGAGTGGTTGCTGTTTTCAGATAAGTGCCCCATTGAGGTTTTTCTTGTATTCATTTTTTGCTACTGCATGTTTTACGAAGTTCATGTCATCCAAGAAAGGCAAGTGTCATTGTGGAAGACAGATTCCACACAAAGATAATCACAACCAGTGTCTAGGGTCTACACATAATTATAAGGTATGCGCAGTTTGTCAGGCATTTGTCCCTAAGATGCTCCACAGGGGTCTATATTAGAACATCGACTTTTTAAAACGTTGAATGTCCTAATATCGACCCCTATTCAGCAAACACTGACAATATCGAACATGCAGAACAGCAAATTTTGTTCCGACACACATACACACAACACAAGCACACCAAACAAACAGCAATCCACACACATACACCTAAAATCCTACATCTAACCCTACATTGAACTGTACATATACCACTAGCTATCCACTTACCTTAACCCAAACCCTAACCCTAAGGTCCATCACTATCGCACACTCACCTCACCTGCGCCCTAACCCACCTACCCCGCCCTAACCCTCACGTCCACACAATTGCACACTTACCTGACCCGTGCCCTAACCCTAACTCACCTACCCCGTGCCCTAACCCTCACTTCCAAACAATCGCACAATTACCTGATCCCAACCCATATCTTTCCACCACAGTGCTGAAAATAGCGAAGCCACAGGAACAGCCAACCGAATTCCTTCCCTAGGAAGAAATTCAGTGTTCAGCAGCTTCGCTATTTTCAGTGTTTGCTGAATAGGGTTCGATACTAGGACATTCAAAGTTGTGAAACTTCGATGTTCTAATACAGACCTGCTCCACAGTCCTCTATATGCCTTAAATATTCATCTGGAGAACCAGAGACGTAAGTGACTTGCACTTGTTTTGAAGAGTCTAACAGGTCCTTCCAGTGAGCCTCTGAAGAATAAGGTCAAGAAACTTAGACCTGAATCATTGGCTGTGCTTCTGAATCCAGATATCCCTTCTGAAGCTAATGAAGGCCTGGAGGTCCATATGGTTGTTGGCTGTTTTCATGCAGTGGGTACCACTTCAGGGGCCACTAAGGAAATTGCCATTAGCACATCCACAGAGGTTTTACAGGTGTCCGGTCATTATGGTAAGGCGAACCACAGCTCATCTCTTTGGACACCCCTTAAAGTACTTCTCTTTACATAGCCAGAGAAGAGATTCCGACATCTGTGCCAGAGGGTAGGCCTCCCTTCTTCTCCTTTTTAAAGGAAATGAAAGCTAAAGCATGTTTCACTTCCTCAGGATCCTACTCCAGACTGGCAGGTCTTTTCACAGGGCATTCTTAATGCCTTTATGGCTTTGAGACCTACCTCTACTGTTTCTTTTCCCCCAGTTTCTGCCACTTCAATTCCAAGGAGCTCTTCTTTGGAGCAGCAGCCTTCTGAAGAGGAAGTTTCCCCTTCAGATGAGTCTCTTGTCTATTGCACCCAGATAGTTTCTCCTTTGGGTTATGCTTCCCCTGAAGTAGAGTCCAATGGTACTGGCTCCCCTGAGGACATCTCTGTTGGAGAAACCATTTCTAGGATGACAGACTTCTTTAAATGGTACTGCTCTCAAGTGTTAGACGTGCAGAAGAGGTACTATGATCTCTTACAGATTGACTCTACTTACCAGTCTGCTATACCCTCTGTGCTGCCTGCCATTTTGGATGCCTTCTTGTCAGCATCCAAGATACTGGACTCTCAACCCCCTGCCCTAAAAAGGCTGGATAGATTTTACAACATGCCAGAGGACAGCAGGTTTCTTTATAAATGTCCTGCTATAGATCCTGTTGTTATCTCTGTATCTGCAGATACACCTTCTAAACTTTTGCCTTCTACTTCCTTACTTCCATCTGATAAAGACTAAGATGATGAAGAAACTGGGTAAAAAAGTATACTTCATCTACACTGGCCTTCAGGGCCATTAATTACCAAACACATATATCCAAATATGTTTTGGCCCTGCTCTCTCAGGCTTCACAGCTACTGTCAGACCTTCCAGACTCTGCAGTTAAGGTTCAACTTTCCTCCTGCTTGACATCCTTTTCCAAAGTGACTCATCATTCCATAAAATGCAGCTATAATGCAGCTGAAGTATCTGCCAGATCAGCTGCATCTAGCTTGGCCCTAAGAAGATATTCTTGGTTGAGAATACAATCCTTGCCTGATGATATCAAGGCAAAACTTATGGTTATTCTTCTTGATAATTCTGCCCTATTTGGAGTAATGCTGCTCCTCTTTTCAAATCTCTTCAAGAAAAAGGGAAGGAGTTACAGGAACCTAAGTATATTTTTGAGTCCCCAGTTCCCAATTACCACAGGAATTATCATTCCAAGGCAGATTCTGTGAGGAAATAGTCCCATACCCATCCTTCCCCTTCCTAGAAAGGGTCACACAAACAAAGCTCTTCCAGGACTCAGCCTGCCATTACTCAAAAGAGCCCATTTCCAGACAAACCAGGTAGTCTGTGACTACCTGCCCAGTCTGACAAATACTTATCTTTCCCAGCACCTCTCTCACTCCCTTTCATTTTGGACAAACATTACTACAAATAAATTGGTGCTTTCAAGTGTCCAAAATGGATATTACATGGTTTGGAAGTCCATTCCACCCTCATGGGTATCCCTCAACCCCCTCAAGAGCAGCATTCTCTTTTCCCTCAGGTACTTCAGGACATGATTTTACAGGGAACCATTCAGGAAGTCCCCTCCCAGCAAAGAGGAAGAGGTTTTACTCAAGGAGTTTTCTAGTTGCCAGGAAGGATGGCCCATGGAGATCCATCCTAGACCTGTCTCATCTCTACCTCTTTCTTCAGGTTCCGAACTTCTGCATGCTCTCTCTCCAAACTTTGATCTGACTTTTACTGCCTCAGGCCTTTCTGTTTTTTCTGAATATCAAAGATGCATATCTTCATATCCCCATTCATCCCCTTTTCAGAAAATACTTATGTTTTTTCTGTTGCTTCATCTCATTTTCAGTTCTCTGCTTTGCCCTTTGGTAAAACTTATGGTTTTGGACCCTCCATGGCCCCATAGGTATTCACAAAATGCTTGGCTCCTGCAATTGCCTTTTGCAGATTTCAAGGAATCCATGTTTATCCTTACCTGGAACAACTTGGTCATTCAAGCAACTCATCCAGAAATTCTGCTGGAGAATCTCCACACAACCATCACCTTGCTTCTAAGCCTGGGGTTCATTGTCAATTACAAGAAATCCTCCCTCGCTCCTTCTCAGGACCAGGTCTTCCTAAGGTGCAGGATAAGGACAGATCTTATGATGGCACTTCTGCCCATTCAGAAAGTGCAATCTTTTTTAGCCTACCTTCAGCAATTGCTACCGCTCACTTCCTTGACAGCCACTGAGTTTCTCAGACTTCTAGGATTCATGGCATCCATTTTTCCCAAGCTACCCTTGGCCAACCTCCACATGAGGAAATTACAGTGGTATCTGAAATCCCTCTGGTCCCAGCATGCCATGCACATCCCCTAGATTTTGTTCTTCCTTTTCTTCTTTGTCTGAAGAAAGAACTGCAGTTGTGGATTCAACAAAGTTCACTGTACCCAAGTCTCCCTCTGCAGCCTCTTCTTCCTGTGCAGAAGCTGATCGCAGATGCCTCAAACCTGGGGTGGGAAGCAACCTTGGGAAACCCAGGGTCTTTGGTCCTCCTCTATAAGGAAGGAACACAAACAAAGAAATGAGGGCTCTGATTTTTGCTCTTCAAGCTTTCCAATCTTTTCTTCACCCAGGCTTCCTGAAGCTGTTCAGAGACAATACCACAGTCCTTTGGTATGTGAACAAACAGGGGGAATGAAGTCCCATCTGCTTTGCAGGTTTGCTCTTCCGGCTTGGGAGACTGCTTCACAATCAAAAGTCACCTTACAAGCAGTTTACATTCCTTCAGCTCAAAATGTGGTGGCAGACAATCTAAGCAGGTCCATGCCTCAGTTCCATGAAAGAATGCACCACAGGGATGGATTTCTGGACATTCTCCACTGGTGAAGAATACCTCAAAATAATCTGTTTGCCTCCCCTCTGAACAGACAATTTCCACAATTTTGTGGCAAAGTCCCAGGATGCTTCTTTATGCATTCCCCCCTTCCCACTTATCTTGGTAAGTTCTGCTGAAAACTCAGCAGGGCACATCAATAATCTTGTTGGTAACCCCCTTTTAGCTAAGACAGCACTGGTTCCCTCTTGTTCCGCATTTAGCCAAGGGCAATCATCGCAAATTACCTCACAGGGTGGACCTCCTCACACAATACAAGAGATCACTTATTCCTCCACAAGTAACAACCCTGAACCTAAAACTCTTTGGGTGATAGGCTTCGCATCCCTTTTCAACACCTTTTCTCTGAGAATGTGCTTCTAGTCCTGCAGGAGGCCAGGAAACCTAATACTAGGAGATCCTACTTGTCCAAATGGAAGAGCTTCTCCATCTGGTGCCTAAAGAAACAGTTAGATCCATTTTCAGTGGATACCCCTCTAGTTTTATCTTAATTGTGTGAGCTGCTTAAGGCTGGACTAGCTTATTATTCTGTAAAAGCCCACTTATCTGCCAATTCTGCATGTCTGCCTCTATCCTCTCCCTTAACCTACAGGCAAGAGGTTAAGGTTTTTCTTAAAGGTGTCCTTCATATCAGACCTCCCAGGAAACCTGTTCCTCTACCTTGGGATATGAATTTTGTACAGGAAAAACTCACTCAAGCCCCCTTTCAGCCTGCTGTCACGGCTTCCTTAAAGCATTGCACTTGGAAGACTGTGCTGCTGGTGGCCATCACTTCTGCTAGGAGAGTTTCTGAAATCCAAGCTTTAATAGTATCTCAACCTTTCTTCATTTTTCACAAAAATAGGGTCTCTCTGTGTACTAACCCCTCTTTCATGCCCAAGGTGGTTAATGATTTGTCCCTTAACCAATCTATTAATTTACCTACCTTATTTCCCTTGCCTCAGAATTCTAGTGAAAGGGTGTCACATACTTTGGATGTGCATAGACAACTCAGATTTTACCCTGATAAAGCAAAGTCTTTCAGGAAATCAGAGCAACATTTTGCTTCCTTTCACTCCAGGGTGCTGGTAAAGCCTGTATCAAAACAGACTATCTCTTCATGGATTTCTAAGGCCATTTCTTTCTGATATGTTTTCCATGGTAAATCTCTTTCTTCCTAGATGAAAGCTCATTCCACTACAGCTGTTGCTTCATCTGGGGCCTTTTCCAAGGGGTTGGACACTGCTTCCATCTTGGAGGCAGCTACATGGTCTTCTGCCCACATCTTTACCAAACATTACAAGCTGGATGGCATCTCCAGATCAGTGTTTGCCAGGGCAATCCTCCATGGGTTTGTGGAGGGTTCCTCTGTTCTGTCCTCCCTTTCCTTTTCATGAGCTTTGGTACTGTCTCTCATGTTATGAACACTGCAACATGGGAATAGAAGGACAATAGAATGCTTGTGCAAAATCTTACTATAACCATAGATGCCCTTCTCTTCCATGTTACAGTATTCTGTCCCACCTTCCTTCCCCCTTGGTCCTTGTATTTCTCTGGATGATAGTTTGCCTCTCCTTTTTATCCATGGAGTGGTGTTCTGTCTGGTCATTCCGTTCTGAGGATGGTACATGCGGACATCACTTTTATGGCTGATGCTTCCTGCTGCCTTCGTGCAATGTCCCACATAGCTTGCAGTAGTAAAAGTCTTTTGTATATTGGCTGGATGTTTGGGTTACCTTGGTGGAGAATCCCTTGTGTTATGAATACTGCAACATGGAAGAGAAGGGCATCTATGGCTATGGTAAGATTTTACACAACTGTTCATTCCTGTAGTTATCCTTCCCTCTAAATGTGCAGGACCTTGAGTAGCAAATGATTCTCTCAAGCATTACTGGATTTTTCATATTTCCTTTCTGCATAGTTTCTGTCCTCCTTGCAGTATTACCAATTATCCTGTAGCTCTCTCTCAGGTAACACTGTGTTTTGTTTTTAAATTTTTCATTTAATTATTTGCCATTTGTTGTGCTATAACAGTTGAGACACTCCAGTGCTTAGAAGTATTGGGCTTCAAAAGTCCAAAATTCCCATGAGGAGTCCTTCCTTTTCTCTCTTGTAATTTTTAGTATAGTGTACGTTTCCCTTGCCTAATCTGAATAATAAAAGTTGTGTTAATAATAACATTGCCTAGTACAGTAAAACACCATTTTTTGTAAATTAGTTTTATTAATTTTTCAGTAAAATGGATGAAAACACCATACTAATGCACATCAATAATGTAAGTGAAATAGGTTATGTATCATAGGTAATAACAATACATAGGTTTAACCACAAAATTAAGAAAAAACAATTGTTTCAAATCCCAGCTATAAAAAGTATAAATAAAAACTAAAAACATGCAATATATAATAATTACTAGGCCAGTCATCCTTCAACTTGAAACAAAAAGACAGTTGGGAATGTAAGAAACAGTTAAAATCCTGAAGATCTCAGGATAGTTTTTGTGACTCCAGTCAGAAAACATAGAATCAAGCAGCAATTTTTAGCATCACCTAGTTAACTACTGGATAACTGTGTGCAAACTAAATATGCGGTCTTATGACTGACCAATATAGATCAGAGAGCTTACATTGTTACTACTACAGGTTCATAGGTATTGTATATATTAGGTTAAAGTCCACCAATGCCTTTATAAGCCTAGATGTACAATCCAACCCAACTGTGTCCTTGTGTATCAGTGTATCATGGGCGTTTATTAGGACCAGGTATGTTAGGAAATTTCTAGAGGTTATTTGGGGGGATATGTTAGTTTGGGCATTACTGTTTGCCTCTGTCTATTGCAGACATGGAGGTCACTTATGCATAAATAGAGTTAGGCATGGACTTTGCTTCACATGGATGGGAAGCCTGTTTCAGTGCATGAGGGTCATCTGAAACACATTTCTGTCTCAGCAACATGTCTTAATTATGCCACAATCAAAATTTAAATCCTTAAATATAGTGGTTCTGATGCTGTTCATTTTGTGAATGTACAAAAGGTCTATTAGAGCTGAATCTGAAGATGCCTTGTAGCCAGGCATAGAGCACCCCTCAGTAACCTGTGTGAGATAGAGTATAAAGAAAGGGCTTTAAGGCAATCCATATAAGACAATATGTTTATACCCTGGATTTTCCTGTTAAGGAAGTTTTGTGGGCATTCCAACTGTTGCATATGTCTGGTCAAGTATATGCTAAATGGGGTACTAGACACAATGATGGGTCTCATAAGGGCTGCATAAAACAGCACTATAACTTCCTTGGATCTGGATGCGTTGTCATCACTTATAAGTTGAGTGGAACTAAGATGGTCACTTTAGATCACCATGTCTTAAATATTTAACTCAACTCGAGCCAGTATTTCTTTCCTACTGTTATTGTAGAGCTGTCCACAAATGACTGTTGTAATACTACAATGACCTGAATATAAATTTAATTTTGGCTGAGCAACAGTTGCAAAAATATATTTTTAGAACAATTTAGCATTCAAATGGCTTATGTCATGACCTTCATAAATGACAAATTGGTGAATGAATATAGCACAAGTAACTCATGTGATGACAGTCATTTTTATCAGTTTGCCAGCTGTAAATTAAGTAAGCCCCCAACACCATAGCTACTATATATACTAATAGTACAACCAATGTAGTGAGTCCTGTAGCACCTGATCCTCTTGAACTGTCTTGTCCAGATAATGTTGTGGTAAGTCAGTATCACATCAATGATAGGTTTAGTGAGGGCAGTATCACATATAAAGGATACATTTAGTCAGGGTAGTATCATGTATTAAGGATACATTTAGTGAGGGCAGTATCATGTATTAAGGATACATTTAGTAAGGGCAGTATCATGTATTAAGGATACATTTAGTCAGGGCAGTATCACATATCAAGGATAAATTTAGTGAGGGCAGTATCATGTATTAAGGATACATTTAGTAAGGGCAGTATCATGTATTAAGGATACATTTAGTGAGGGCAGTATCATGTATTAAGGATACATTTAGTAAGGGCAGTATCACATATAAAGGATACATTTAGTCAGGGCAGTATCACATATCAAGGATACATTTAGTCAGGGCAGTATCATGTATTAAGAATACATTTAGCCAGGGGAGTATCATGTATTAAGGATACATTTAGTGAGGGCAGTATCATGTATTAACAATACATTTAATCAGGACAATATCATGTATTAAGGATACATTTAGTCAGGGCAGTATCATGTATTAAGGATATGTTTAGTCAGGTCAGTATCATGTATTAAGGATACATTTAGTCAGGGCAGTATCATGTATCAAGGATACGTTTAGACAGGCCAGTATCATGTATTAAGGATAGAATTAGTCAGGGCAGTATCATGTATTAAAGATACATTTAGTCAGGGCAGTATCATGTATTAAGGATAAGTTTAGTCAGGGCAGTATCATGTATTAAGGATACACTTAGTCAGGGCAGTACAGCATTATGTATTAAGGATACACTTAGTCAGGGCAGTACAGTATTATGTATTAAGGATACATTTTGTCAGGGCAGTATCATGTATTAAGGATACGTTTAGTCAGGTCAGTATCAGGTAATAAGGATACGTTTAGTCAGGGCAGTATCATGTATTAATGATACGTTTAGTCAGGGCAGTATCATGTATTAAGGATATGTTTTATTCAGGGCAGTATCATGTACTAAGGATACATTTAGTCAGGGTAGTATCATGTATTAAGAATATGTTTTATTCAGGGCAGTATCATGTACTAAGGATACATTTAGTCAGGGTAGTATCATGTATTAAGAATATGTTTTATTCAGGGCAGTATCATGTACTAAGGATACATTTAGTCAGGGCACTATCATGTATTAAGGATACGTTTAGTCAGTCCAGTATCATCTATTAAGGATACTCTTAGTCAGGGAATAATCATGTATTAAGGACACATGCAGTCAGGTCAGTATCATGTATTAAGGATACATTTAATCAGGGCAGTATCATGTATTAAGGATACATTTAATCAGGGCAGTATCATGTATTAAGGATATGTTTAGTCAGGTCAGTATCATGTATTAAGGATACATTTAGTCAGGGCAGTATCATGTATTAAGGATAGGTTTAGTCAGGGTAGTATCATGTATTAAGGATACATTTAGTCAGGGCAGTATCATATATTAAGGATACTTATAGTCAGGCCAGTATCATGTATTAAGGATACATTTAGTCAGGGCAGTATCATGTATTAAGGATACATTTAATCAGGGCAGTATCATGTATTAAGGATATGTTTAGTCAGGTCAGTATCATGTATTAAGGATACATTTAGTCAGGGCAGTATCATGTATTAAGGATAGGTTTAGTCAGGGTAGTATCATGTATTAAGGATACATTTAGTCAGGGCAGTATCATATATTAAGGATACGTTTAGTCAGGTCAGTATCATGTATTAAGGATAGGTTTAGTCAGGGCAGTATCATGTATTAAGGGTAGGTTTAGTCAAGGTAGTATCATGTATTAATGATACATTTAGTCAGGGCAGTATCATACATTAAGGATACGTTTAGTCAGGTCAGTATCATGTATTAAGGATAGGTTTAGTCAGGGCAGTATCACGTATTAAGGATACATTTAGTCAGGGCAGTATCATGTATTAAGGATACATTTAGTCAGGGCAGTATCATGTATTAAGGATAGATTTAGTCAGGCCAGTATCATGTATTAAGGATACATTTAGTCAGGGCAGTATCATGTATTAAGGATAGATTTAGTCAGGCCTATCATGTATTAAGGATAGACTTAGTCAGGCCAGTATCATGTATTAAGGATACATTTAGTCAGGGCAGTATCATGTATTAAGGATAGATTTAGTCAGGCCTATCATGTATTAAGGATAGATTTAGTCAGGCCAGTATCATGTATTAAGGATACATTTAGTCAGGGCAGTATCATGTATTAAGGATAGATTTAGTCAGGCCAGTATCATGTATTAAGGATACATTTAGTCAGGGCAGTACCATGTATTAAGGATACATTTAGTCAGGGCAGTATCATGTATTAAGGATAGATTTAGTCAGGGCAGTATCATGTATTAAGGATAGATTTAGTCAGGCCAGTATCATGTATTAAGGATAGATTTAGTCAGGCCAGTATCATGTATTAAGGATAGATTTAGTCAGGGCAGTACCATGTATTAAGGATACATTTAGTCAGGGCAGTATCATGTGCCTCAAAGATCCAACCAGATTATAAATAAGAAAAGCAGCAAAGATTATGAAGCACAAAAAAACAAAAACTCACTCGTAATGCTATCAGAAAGTAGGCCTTTTGCAAAAAAAAGGGTATAAGGTGGGAAAAAGAAGAGTTTCAGTGTGTGCAAAAAAATCATTACTTCTCACAAGACTTTTATATACACATATACATATATATATATATATATATATATATATATATATATATATATATATATATATATAGGTTTACTATTGAAATTCCGAATTTGCTTCGGTCAACCTTTCAGAATGTCGACCCAAAATGCTGAATTCAGAATTTCGAAACAGCAGCCAAGGCAAAAATGAATACATTGACATCTGTAGTTTGATGTATTCGACATAGCAGGAGGTGATGTCACTCACCTCCTGCTATACACATTAACTTACCGTTACACATTACAGTCAACAGTACGAAAATTCTACTATTTTGCAGGGGGGGGCATAGCACCCCCTGCACATTAAATATACCAACTCTGAGATCGCACTACAGTGAGGAAATGGGCTAATTCCCTGTTCCTCACTGAACCGCGATCCCTCTGCACAATGTTGAACCCAGATACTCGAACTACACTACCCATTTGCTGTAGTGTAGTCAATATATTTTACTTCAACATTCTGCTGACTTGAAAACTGCCATTTGACCACATGCCAGTAGACCGATATCTATATCTATATATATATAGATATAGATATGGATATATAGACATACAGAGACATATAGATATATATCTTCTTTTGCTTTTGGCTGCTCCCATTTCTTCATGTCCTGCATCTTGCTTTGTCACACCAACTACCTGTATGTCCTCTCTCACTACATCCAGAAACCTTATCTTAGGCCTTACACTTTTCCTCTTACCTGACAGCTCCATGCTTAGAATCCCTCCTCAGCACATGTCCAAACCAATGCAATCTCACCTTTCTGGGTTTGTCTCCAAACCTTCCAACCTAAGCTGACCCTCTAACATACTCATTTCTAATCTTGTCCATCCTCATCACACCCAGTGCAAATCTTAACAGCTTTAACTCTGCCACCTCCAGTTCTGACTCCTGTCTTTTTGTCAGTGCCACTGTCTCCAACCCATATAACATATCTGGTCTCACTACCATCTTGTAGACCTTCCCTTTCACTCTTACTGGTACCCGTCTGTCACAAATCACTCCGCACATTCTTCTCCACCCACTCGACCCTGCCTGTACTCTCTTCTTCACCTCTCTTCCACACTCACCATTACTCTGAACTGTTGATTCCAAGTATTGAAACTCATCCAACTCTACTCCCTGCATCCTCACCATTCCTCTGTCCTCCCTCTCATTCACACACATATATTCTTAGTCCTGCTGACCTTCATTTCTCTCCTGTCTAGAGCATATCTCCACAATTCCAGGGTCTCCTCTATCTATTCTCTACTCTCCCTACAAATCACAATGTCATCTGCAAATATCATAGTCCTTGGGGACTCCTGTCTGATCTTGTCTGTCAACTTGTCCATCACCATAGCAAATAAAAAAGGACTCAGAGCTGACCTTGATGTAATCCCATCTCCACCTTAAATGCATCCATCACTCCTATCGCTGACCTTACCACTGTCACACTGCCCTCATACATATCCTGGTACCACTCTTACAAACTTCTCTATCACTCCTGACTTCCTCATACAAAACCACAACTGCTGTCTAGGCACCCTATCATATACTATTTCTAAGTTCACAAAGATACAATGGAACTCCTTCTGACCTTCTCTATACTTCTGCATCAACACACTCACAGCAAACATCGCATTTGTAGTGCTCTTTCCTAGCATGAAACCATACTGCTGATCACTAATCATCACCTCTCTTCTTAACCTAGCTTCCACTACTCTTTCCCATAACTTCAAGCTGTGACTGATCAGTTTTATCCCTCTGTAGTTACTTCAGCTCTGCACATCACCCATATTCATAAAAATCGGTACCAGTATACTTCGTCTCCACTCCTCAGGCATCCACTAATTTTCCAAGATTCCATTAAAAATCAGGTTAAAAACTCCACTGGCATCTCTACTAAACACCTCCATGCTTCCACGGGTAGGTCATCAGGACCAACAGCCTTTCCATTCTTCACCCTCTTGAAAGCTGCCCTTACTTCCTCCTTGCTAATCCGTTTCACTTCCTGATTCACTATCCCCACATCATCCATCCTTCTCTCGCTCTCATTCTCTTCATTCATCAGCCCCTCAAAGTACTCTTTCCATCTGCTCAGCACACTCTCCTCGCTTGTGAGTACATTTCCCTCAATATTCTTTATCACACTCACCTGCTCCACATCTTTCTCAGCTTGGTCCCTTTGTCTAGCCAATTGGTACAGGTTCTTTTCTCCCTCCTTAGTGTCCAGCCTTTCATACAACTCACCATATGCCTTATCCTTAATCGTTGCCACGTCTCTCTTTACCATATGCCTCATCTCCTTATAGTTCTGTCTATTTTCTTCATCTCCTTGACAATCCTACTTCTTATTATTCTTCACCAGCCTCTTCCTCTGTATACTCTCCTGTACTTCCTCATTCCACCAAGAGGTCTCCTTGTCCTCCTTCCTCTGTCCAGATGTCACACTAAGCACTTTTCTAGCTGTCTCCTGTACCACCTCTGCTGGGGATGCCCAGCTATCTGGTAGATCTTCATTGCCACCTAGTGCCTGTCTTAACTCTTCCCTGAACTCCACCTTACAGCTATCCTTGTTCAACTTCCACGATTTGATCCCTGGCACTGCCCTCACTCTCCTCCTCTTCTTCTTGATTGCCAACATCATCCTACAGACCACCATCCTATGCTGCCTAACTACACTTTCTCCTGTCACCACTTTGCAGTCTTCAGTCTCCTTCAGACTTGCCCTCCTGCATAGGATATAATTCACCTGTGTCCATCTTCCTCTACTCTTGCATGTCACCCCATGGTCCTCCTTCTTCTTAAAATACGTAATCACCACAGCCATGTCCATTATTTTTGTAAAATCCACAACTTTCAGACCTTCTGGATTCCTCTCATTAACACCATACCTAACCATCACCTCCTCATCCCCTCTGTTCCCTTCACCAACATACCCATTGAAATCCACTCCAATCACCACTCTCTCACCCTTGGGTACACTTTCCACTACTTCATCTAACTCACTCATCCATCACACACCTAACTTGCAGAGCATATGCACTAACAGCATTCATCATCACACCATCAATTTCCAGCTTCATAAACATCATTCTATCCAACACTCTTTTCACCTCCAAAACACTCTTAATATACTGTTCCTTCATAATAATCCCTACCCTATTTCTCCTCCCATTAACACCTTTGATACACCTGGTCACTTGCATGCACAATATATCAACCTTCCTTCTCTGCATCATATCAGCTAGCTCTCTCCCTTTCCCAGTCATACTGCCAACACTGAGAGCTGCTACCCTCACTTCCACACTCCTAACTTTCCTCCTGTCCTCCTGCCTCCAGGTATGCCTTCCCCGTCTTCTTGTCCTTCTCCTTTGGCCAACAGTAGCCCAGTTTTTATCAGTACCCTGTTGGCTAACAGTACTAGAAACAGTCATTGTTAACCTGGGCCTTGAGAGATCAGGTACGGAAATCTGTATTGTTATCTCCATATTTGCTCTGGCAAAAAATTTAGACGGGATGCCCTTCTTGATGTAATCCTTCCCATTTATCTGGGCTTGGAACCAGCATGAAGAAATACACTGGCTTGTGCTTCCCCCTGTGGCTGGGTACTTTAGGTTCATAGGTTCATAGGTTCATACTAGGCTATCTGCCCGAGGGCATTTACAAGCCTAGCCCATAGTTTTGTGGCTTACGCCACCCCTTTAGTATGGGGAACTATACCCATTATTTTGCTGTGCCTCTGTCGAGCAGTGACACTGAGGTAATCCCTGGGGTATATCTGCGATCTCCCATCCATTGGTCAAGATTTCTCTTGAACAAGGCCAGCGAGGTGCTCTGCCTCACATATACCGGGATTTTGTTCCACAGCATAGGGAGTCTTTGGGTGATGAATCTATCCCTCCAGCACGTTCTATTAATAGCCGTGTCAAGGTTTAAGTCTCCCGCCCTTGTGGCTCTGACGGATCTAGATTTTTTGAGGTGAAGCATATTCATCAAATCTGGGTTTGACATGGCCTTGTATGTTAGGCAAAGGTCACCTCTGAGCAAGCGGTAAGCGACTGAATAGAGCTGGAGTTCTTTCAGTCGGGCAGCATAGGACAGATGTTTGAGACCCTTTATCCTTTTGGTGAAGAACTTTTGTGGCCTCTCCAGCTGCTGCAAGTGTCGGGTCAGATACATTCCGAATGGGGCATTGTACTCAATCATTGGTCTGATGAGTGATGAGTATATATACAAATGTATAAATACATATACACCCTTGGAGGGTATCAAATTTTAAAATGTAAGTAGATGTTTTTAAAAGCAACTGTTTCTTAATAAAAGAAACATCAAATATGGATATTTGTAGTTTTTACAAAACAGGGCCTTGCAGCCCTTTACTTTCTCAATCATGAAACAAACTAAAATGTTCAGCTATAGAGCTCTCTGCTTTTTTATTAGCAACATCCCTCATGTGCTCTAAAATTCTAGTTTTAAAACCCCTTTTTGTTTTTCCAGTATAAAATTTGTTGCAAGGACATCTCAACGCATATATAACACCTTCAGTATTGTAAGTAAAATGGTCACAAGTTCTAAAAGAAACATTATTTATTCTAGGAAAGGTTTTTATTACATACTTGCAAGCCTTGCACTTGCCACAAGCAAATGTACCACACATTGACAAACTATGTGGTATATTGGGAAATAGAATATTGAATTTACCTCTTACCAAAAAATTCTGTATACTT